>NC_056733.1:195955477-196012977 GCF_019279795.1 Protopterus annectens
TTGTGTTATGACACATAGGCATTTCTTGGTTACCTACCACATTTTGTGTTATAACATGTAGGCATTCCCTGGTTATTTACCGTATTTTGTGTTATAACATGTAGGGATTCCTTGGTTACCTACTACATTTTGTGTTATGACACATAGGCATTTCTTGGTTACCTACTACATTTTGTGTTATAACATGTAGGCATTTTTTGGTTGAGACAAATCAATAAAGAAGGAAGGAGTAGCTGCATCTAAAACATGTGCACCCCTAAGAAAACAAAACAATTAGTTCTTTGAATCTAGCTATAATACCCTAGCTATGGGGCCAATAAAAAGTCACTTAAGGAGGTAAAGTCTGTCAAAACCTTCTTTTAAATATGAGCAATTCTGCTTCTAAATGCAACTACTTATTTTGTCTACTCTTCCAACCCTAACATTTAAATGCACCTTAAAATACATTTTAAAAGATGACCACTAACAAAAACAAAAGAAGTCAGTGAAGAAGGAAACTGACGTCTTTGTCAGAGATAGACAAAAAGAGTAGGAAATCAGACTACTTCCAATGATAGTAAAGGAGAGGCAGGGCCAAAGAAAATGTTTTGCTTTCCTCATGAAACCTTAAGGAGTATAAAAGGTGTATGCAAACCAACATATGTCAGCATCAAAACCTCATAAGTCAATATAATAAGTGAATCTTTTTATTTCAGTTTTGCAGTGCATTTATTCATTAAGTTCTTTGGTCATACCTGCATACTCTCCGGGGTTGAAAACTGTAGTACATTGATGCAGATAATAGCATCACAGGAGCCCTGTTTTAATTCTGCCCAGCTTTCCCATGATTTGGAGAAATCGATATATAGTGGTGTCCTTACGTTGCTCACTTTTGTGGCTGTTATATACGCAGAAACACTGTGGTAAAAAAGCAGACAAATAGGGAGAAACTTTTGAGACAGACGATACAATTTTGCAATCAAAATGTAAACATCCAACAACAAAACTCCCTTTATACCTTCATACACCATCTAGCTATTATTATAAACATTCATCAACATACACAACACCCCAAGTGTTGATCATTCTGAAACATAGAACATCTTGAGAGAACTTCGCACACATCAGCCACAGAAAACTCATTCCATTCAAACCATCCAAATCAAAAATTATATAACACAACACACACACATGCATATCTCTCTCTCTCTCGCCCTCTCTCTCTCTCTCTCTATATATATATATATATATATATATATATATATATACATACACACACACACACTAACGTACACACATATATATGTATGTATATAAATATATATATATATATATATATATATATATATATATATATATATATATATATATATATATATAGACATACATATATACTAACTCCATGGTTGCACAACCATCAGTGAAGCTGACCAAAGGAGGACTGACTAGGGAACAAACTGAGATGTAGGCAGTTCAATAGGTTGTGATACTTCACATAACAATCAACAAAAATATGGTAATAATAGATTCTCTCTGTATCTGTTTGCCTCTCTATTTATTTCTCTCTCTCTCTCTCTCTATATATATATATATATATATATATATATATATATATATGTACATATATATATATATATATATATATATATATATATATATATATATATATATATATACACACACATATATGGTTATACTACATGCACAAACATATACAGATATCAACAAAAAGATAAAACTAGTTGTATAGGAATGATTACTTTGATAATCAGCATACCAATTACTAAGGAAAGACCATTGTCACAACTTCTTATATAAAATCCATGTCAAAGATCACTTTGCATTCTTATAAAAATAAGATAACAGGATTCAAGGTGGTACTGCTTGTTTGTACCACAGTTTATTATGTTGAAACAAGAGATGAGCGCTTTCACCCTTGTCAGACTTTCATCAGATCTAAGTTATACATAGCAGTAACAAGTTAATATATACTTTTTCTATTTTCCATATAAACAGTCAAGTAAATTACAATGAATGCTTTACTCTGGGAGCACTTAAACTGATCATTTTCAATGACAGTGACTGGAACAGTGCTACATTCATAGTTTGCATCTTTATTGTGAATGTTGCTGTTATCTCCTTATCTAAGTAAGTACAAAGTCAGTGTGTATCAGTTTATTAATCAAATATCAAGGAAGGTATCTAGTTCTGCAGTTTTATTACATTAATATAGTACGTAAGGAATGGCTGGAAGTGCAACTATACTCTGGGTGAAATGCTGTTATGGGAGAGGGGAGGAAACTAACGGTTACCAGAGCTCAGAAAAAGTCTGCTGCCAGGGGAGACGGTGTAATTAGGATTTGCCAACAGTGTGTAAGTCTAAGAAATTTTTGAGAAAAACAGACGAGATAAAATGTCCTCAGGGCTAGTATTAAGACAAGCTGAAGGAAAAAACAAATACACACACACACACACACACACACACACACACACACACACACACACACACACACACACACACCTACAAAAATTCTAAGTAATATGTAAATGTAGTTGTGTTGAATGAATACAAGTCTCAACTTGTGCTCACCACAAAATTAAAATTATCATTTTAAAGCACTTTCGCACTTTTCTGTTAAGTGAAGGGCTTCCTCATATCTCACTATGCTAGCATTAACCATCATGGTAGTTCATACTATTGATCAGACACATTATTGAATCTGTACAATTCAGCTTGACATTAAATTAATTTCTTCATCCGATATTTCTGACTCACCTCATTACACTCCCAAAACATATGTTCTTAGTTATCTCTTTCTTCCCCATCACACCTGAAACATTTGCTGTCTACCTGAGGAAAAATTCTTTGAAATCTGCTTGGGGTATAAAATACCAATGCAAACACTTCCATGCAAATATCCTGAGCTGTCTGGACTTTGTTACATACTTAGAAACTATACATATGTCCTGTCGTGAAAGGAGATACTACCAGCCCAGCTATCTGGAATGTTATAAATAATTATATGTCATTTATGAATATCAGCATGATTCATATGCTTGTGTTATAACTGTATTAGAACTGTATGTTATGTGTATATCAAACTGCTGGTACAAAAGTGTGTGTTAAAAAGGGTTTGTAAAATACTGAGCTTAAAAATGTAACCACACTGTACCCTACTGGATTAGAACAGAAATGTACCTGCACTATCGTAACTGTTTAAATGTATATATTTTAACAATGGAAATTGGAATCCAAGAGGTTAATTTCAGAAAAATAGCTGAAATTAAATTACTTTATGACAGCAAGAAACAGGATGTCTATACAAGAGAGCTCTCTGTGTTGTCTTGAAAGAGAAATAATTACTAGCTTTGAGATGTGCAAGTGTTTTATTGTTTTATGACTTCCAACAGCTGAACAAATCTGAGAAAAAGCCTTTGTTTATGTATTTTCAGAGACAGTGGTGCTGGTAACAAAGAAGAATAGCAGCACCAGGTTCTGTGTGGACTACAGGAAATTAAATAGTCACTCAGAGTCAGATGCTTACCCTGTAGATGAAGCCCTAGAGCAGCTGGGTGGGGCTAAGTATTTTACCACTATTGATCTTACCAAGGGTTATTGGCAGGTGCCCTTGACTCCCAATGCTAGAGAAAGGTCAGCCTTTGTGACTCCTTTTGCCTTGTATGAGTTCACGAAAATGCCCTTTGGGATGAAAAATGCTCAAGTGACTTTCCAGAGGCTGGTAGATCATATCCTAGCAGGAGCAGGAGATTTTGCCCTTGCTTACCAGGATGATATTGCCATATACAGCCATTCCTGGCAAGAGCACCTTCAGCATGTCAGTGAGGTGCTGAGCAGACTAGAGAGACTGAAAAGGGCAGGGTTGATCATTAAGCCCAGTAAATGTCAGGTGGGTATGGCAGAGGTCTCCTACCTGGGGCATAGAGTGGGGAATGGTAAGATTAGGTCACAACCTGCCAAAGTGGAAGCTATTCAGGCATGGCCTGCCCATGTTACCAAAAAGCAGGTGAGGGCATTCTTAGGGACAGCAGGCTACTACAGAAAGTTTGTCCCCAATTAAAGTACAATAGCTGCTCCCCTCACAGACCTGACAAGGAAAAAAAGACAAATAAGGTAGTGTGGACCCCAGCATGTGAGCAGGCATTCCAGAAGCTTAAAGGAGCTATGGAAGCACCACCTGTGTTAGCCAGTCCAGATTACAGCAAATAATTTGTTGTGCAGATGGCTGCTTCAAACCATTGGGTGGGGGGGGGGTTCCCTCTGTGGGAGAAGAGCACCCAGTGGTATATCTCAGTTGTAGGCTCCAACTCAGGAAGGAATGCTATGCAGCTGTAGAAAAGGAATTTCTAGCCATAGTGTGGGCACTGCAGAAACATCAGCCTTATCTCTATGAAAGGAAGTTCATGGTAGTTACCGACCATAATCCCTTAACATGGCTACATCAAGCCAGCCAGCAAAATTACAAGTTACTAAGGTACAGCCTAGGGTTGCATGCATGTGATATGATAGTGCAGCACTGCAGTGGGTTAGCAATGCCAATGCAGATGGGGTCTCAAGACAGGGAATGAGATAATGAATTCCCAGATTGGCACAACCCTCTCAAGCAATGTTTCTCAAGAGTCACTTGAAAAACTAGCTTGAGTCTTTGGGAAGGGGTGAGAAATGTCGTGAAAAGAGATACTGCCAGCCCAGCTATCTGGGATTTTGTAAATAATTCTAAGTCATTTATGAATATCAACATGATTCATATACTTGTGTTATAAATGTATTAGAACTGTATGTAATGTGTATATCAAACTGCTGGTACAGAAGTGTGTGTTGAAAAAGGTTTGTAAAATACTGAGCTTAAAAATGTAACCATACTGTACCCTACTGGATTACAACAGAAAAGTACCTGCACTATTGTAACTGTTTAAATGTATATATTTTAACAATGGAAGCTGGAATACAAGAGGTTAATTTCTGAAAAATATCTGATACAGATTTGCTGTATCCAGGACTGTTTGTAAGCTTCTGAGTGGTGCCAAAAAGTCTACTCTTCAATTTTTCCCTTAGATCTGCTAGTTCTCTCCTCTCCTGCACTTTTACTAGCTTATTAGTCTAGCACTTTACCAGACTTATTGTAGCACACAAAAGTGCTACCAGCACTAAATGTTCTACAAGGAACCAGCTCCAGTACCTATTATTAATGCCCACCCCTCCAGGCATGTCTAAAGGTCAGTTCCCTGTGCTTTCTCCTATTAACCTGGTAAGCTTGGTTATCTTGATGCAATGTAGCAACTGCCTCATGTACACTGACAACCCTCTCCTTTTACCTCCCAACACTTAGACTTGCAAGAGATGTACTTAAATATCCAAAATGGAAGCCGCACACTCTCCAGCCAAGACCGGAATAGCTGGTCAAGAGGAGAAGGTCAACACTTGCACCACACCACATGGAACACATAGCCCTCCAGAACACACACCAGCACTGCCTTCACATAAAAACACAAACCACATACCCACCTTCATGGTGGCTCTCAATAAAAATCTACCCAAACAGCAGAGACCTCCAAGGCAGAAGTGCACTTGACCACCACAACACAACACTAATCACGAGACACATAACTCTCCTAAACAGTGGTGCCACTCAATCAAAGCCCCTCAGGCAAACCAGCATGCCCAACACACTAGTCACAAGTGACTCGATAGTGAGGCACACTGATGTCCCACTCACTAGGTTGAATAATGAGAAAGTAACAGTCAACTGCCTGTCAGGTGCCAGGATCCACCACATAACTCATGCACTCAGGTCCCTCAACAACAGGTACAAATATGACTCTGTCATTGTACATATGGGTGTGAATGACCTGAGACATACCTCCCTGGACTACATGAAAAGAGACATGGAGGAGCTCTTACATTATGTAGCCTAGGCGGGTATGACCCTAGCACTGAGCAGCCTCCTATCATCACCCAGAATGATACCACAGTACAAGCAGAAAATGATTGATTTCAACAACTGGCTACGTTTCTGGTGTCATTCTAAAGGGATCCAGTATCTGTCTGCCTGGGATGCCATGACTGACAGACCTCAATGCTTTGCCAGACATGGCCTGCATCTGTCACCCCCGGGCTTCCAGATACTGGCCAAGGCTCTTGCCATCCCTATAGTGCCTTTTTTTAGGCAGTGTTCCAAAGACCAAATTACCACCGTAACAGCTACAAACAAATGCAATCTGGGGGTCGTGCTGCTCAATGCTAGAAGTCTAAATGTCAAAATGCACTCGCTCGAAGCACTCCTTAAACTGGAGAACATTGACATTTGTGCTGTAACAAAGACCTGGTTCAAGGCAGCAGAAAGCACCCCTGCACTACCAGGCTATAACTCATTCCACACCTTTCGGCCCCAGAACTTGGACCGAAGCTCCAAAGGTGGTGGTGTTTCCATATTCATAAAGGATGCGCACACCTCCAGACTGGTAGCCCAACATAATGCATCAGAGATACTTAAGGTGCGGCTAACATTGGATAAGACAGCGATTCAGGTCGTAGCCTGATATAGGTCCCCAACCATGTCCCAAGACTCACACTCCACGTTCCTCAGCACCCTGGAGAATATTAGGGTCCAACCTAACACTCTTACACTGAGCGCATACCTCTCAACCGTGCAGAATTACTCGGTTTTTATTGAGTTTTGGGTTTCAAATGAAGGGGTGCCACGATTCCCGAGTGGCACCCCTTCATTTCCGATTTCTTTTCTTTTTGTTTTTTAGTTTTTCAATTTCCTTGGCTGTTGGAGCTGACGTCATCATGTACAGGATGATTTCAGCTCCCGCAGGGATTCCAGCCTGCGCGATGACATCAGCTTCCTCTACCAGCCTGTCAGAATTGAACTCAAAGAGCTCACGCATTTCCGGCTGAAATGCTAATGACATATATCACAGGATCTCCAAATGGTTTCTGCTGAGCTCTTTATAGAGAGAAGTGGGTTTATGTTGTTTTCAAACACTCTGTGATTAGTTCCTGTGATATGATCCATACCACTAAGGTGGTATTTCAAATTAGAGCATTGTAGAAGGTCATACCACTGCAAGTTCCCTACCCTCAATACTGCACTTGTGGGTAGATTTACTCATTTGTTGACAAGAAGTCTTTTAGTCTGTTGTCAGTTACCTAGACTGTTTTCCTGTAATTACAACACACACTTTATTGCATGCTTTCATGGCTGACGATAGCACTTCATTATACCCCATGGCAGATTTTTCATTGCATGTTATTTACTACAGAATACAAAAGCAGAAGGTAAGAGAATGAAATTTGAAGGTACAGGAAAGCACTTCTATTAGTGAAAGGGAATGGTAATGGCTGCACCCTAGTTTTAGAAATGCTTTAGATGTTTAAAGTGTTATGAAGAGACAAGGCAGTTTGATTAGTGCAATACGTCACAGGACTGGGAGAAGCAAGCATAATTTTAAATAAGGTGTAGTAAATACAAATATTACAATGAGAAGAAGTAAGCAAGTGAGTGTACAGATGATTAACAAAAGGAAATTTACAGAAGAATGAAAACTACAGGTTTGCAGTTACCATGATAAGTTTCATGACAATCCTACAAATAATGCCTCAGAAATTGGAAAAGGGATAAACTTTATCTCTACGCGGTGTCATTATCTATCAACATTTGTATCCATTTCTTTCTCTTTCTCTCTTTCTTTCTGTCTTTCTTTCTTTCTTTCTTAATGTTATTCCTGGAATCCTTGCACAGAGCTTGTCTAGGGCTTCCCTCAGACAAAAAAAGAAACACCAAGACCCCTTAATGTCCACAGCACCATGGAATATAGATAGTGGTATGAAACTGCAATAAGCCTAATAATGCAGAAACAATTTTCTTGGCATCACTGTATATAATTTTCATTGTACTACATATAAACAAGGACTGCAAAGCTAGCAAAAATAAAGAAAAATATAACGGATCACAGCATCAATGGTAGAAAAATAAACTCTACCAAAATATAGGCAATGCTAACAAAACAGGTAACATTCTTAGAGAACACAGTACAGAACAATATTTATTTAAAATTAGAGGTCAAATAATTCCTTTTATGTAGCTGAATCAAAACAAGCTTCCCACTCCGACTTCCCATCTCCACCCCTTCTGTTGTTGGTCAATGCAAGTTATTTCAGAACACCTGTCTTTAGATGGTGACATATGAAAACAGAAGTCACTGCAGTTCGAACATGCATTTAACAAAGTCAACAACAAAGATCTGGAAGCAAGTGTTTGACCTCTTGTTTTGTTTACATTAATGACCTATGATTATCCAGTTGACCAGCAGAGTCAGAACTGCTTGTGTTTTTTTCCCAGCAATGAATTTTTCTTCAGTTGTTTGTGTTACAGCCATTCTGGTAATGATTTCAATAAAGTCAGAGTTGCATTCTGTGTCTGAGAGCTTTCACAATCCCAATATCATGAGATGTTTGACCAAATACTTTGATTTATAAAAGAAAAAAGCCTACCAGTGTATAACTTATTTAAGCCTGCTAGGTTATATAAGCCCACCACCACTTGTGAGCTTTGCCCAGGTTTTTTGTTCTCAGAGTTGAGAGCTAAAGTAAGAACTGAATTTGTATTCCACCCAGTTTTTTTCTGCTAAGAGTTGAGAGCTGTGGTGAGAAGTGAGAATGAATTCACTAAATTATAGCCAGTAAGTTTCAGTCTTCTTATTCTTCAGGAAGCTGCTGATTCACCATAGTGGTATGTTTCTCTGACTGTAGTACATAGGGTCCTCCTGGGTCCAAAACTTGCTAGTGAAATGCATGGTGGTAACACAACATTTTATTCTAGCAACTCTACAAAATTATACAAGCAATGTTTAAAATGTGTCCCTGCTTTTTGATCTTTTGTGCCCCCCCCAAAAAAATGAAATTAAAAATAATTGCGAGAAGCTGTGCAAGATGCCTATGACTTACACTGCTGTCATTCTATTTATAGTGTGGGTGTGGAAGTAGACTTTTATGATGGAAATGTTCTTCTGAATTGGGCAGTTTTGTTATTATTGGTTCATGCATTTTGTTTCATTGCCTACAGTACAGTCTACTGGAAAAATGTTCAAACAATAAATTTAAAATGCGCTCTGTCTAACAAGTGCTGTATTATACAAGGAATACAATAAAGTCAGAAAGGTGTATCAAAGAAAACAACACATGTATGTTTCTTGTTTTGTGTGCAAGTGGTCAATGATTTGAAAACAGCCCGAAGATAATCTCTATCCACCACTGGCCAGATGTATTTTCTTTGAATGTGGTGTGGGTTTCAATGCTGTTTCAATGAATGTGAGTTTCAAGGGCAGACACATTTTAATGCCAAGCCTATTTTCATTGTGAGACAGTATTGCTTTTTCCAAATGTCTATTAGTGTTTGTGCATTGTTGTGCTGTAAAAATAAAATCCAAATAATCATTGTAGAAGTAAAGCAGTATGCACACATTAGTGTTTATGGTGAATGGGGTGAAATAGCCAGGCAATGGGACATTGGAATGGCTGCAGGGGGACGCTGGTACCATATTTTGGTTGCTTGTTCTTCAGTTACATTTGAAAGTTGGTATCCCACAATTCCACTGGAGTGGGAGGGGTTACATAATTATGTATGCAAAGTAGATGTTAATCAGCATACAGATTTGTACCTATTTTTCATGGGCCTTGTCCAGATTTTTGATGTTTCCAGGTTGAGAGGTATGACTGGGCAACTTCAACTACCCCTCAATTAACTGGGAAAACTACTCATGTACCAATACACTTGCCCAACATTTCCTGGAATTCATTAATTCCAATGCCCTGGACGAGCTCATTCTTACCCTCACTAGAAGTAGCAACATCCTTGACCTGGTCATTACTAACATGGGCGACCATTGCTCTATACCAATAGTCAACTCCTCCCTGGTTAGATCCAAACCCAAACTAATCACCTTGGAAATCCACATCCCTCCCATCCTCCCCCACAAAGGTAACCACCATGAAAAACTTCTCCAAAGCTAACTTTAGGCTCCTAAAAACATAGGTGGCTAACTTCATGGCACCCATGCAATTGGAGAACAGCTGCATGACCACCAAATCATACACTAATGCCCTGTGCGAACACGTACACAAATGCATGGATCTCACCATACCCAATAGAACCAAGATGCTCTCCTCCAAACAAAGGAAGCCAATCTGGTGGTCCCCTGCAATAAACAAACTCTGCAACAGGAGGAGGAAACTGATGCGAAATAAGGTGAAGTCCCAAGACTGGACAAACTCCCTTATTAGCCTCAACAAAAAGTTTAGATCCCTGATCAAATCCTCTAAAGTTGCTATGAAAACAAAATTGCAGCAGATAGTAAAGACAACCACAAGGCCTTCTATAGTTATGTAAAGAATCTCCACGGCAATACCCAGATTTGCTCGGAGCTATTGCACAATGGCACATTCTATACCGAGCCAACAGATATTGCCAATATACTGGGCAACAGATTCAGTGCCAACTTTACCCCTCTCTCCCCCACCAAAGGACCAATCACAATACCAGTAGATTGCCAGGCACCCAGTATTACTGCTGCACGAGGCCAAGAATACAGCTTCTATGGGACCTGACAATATCCCTGGCTGTGTTCTACATGGACTACAGAGTGAACTGGCACCTCACCTGTGTGCCCTGTTCAAGCACAGCCTCACCTCAGGCTTTGTCCCTACCAAATAGCACACTGCTACAGTCACCCCTCTCCACAAAGAAGGAGCGAATACAGACCCTGGGAACTATCGCCCCATTAGCCTGACGAGTCTGATATGCAAAGCTATGGAATGCATCAACATGGACCTAATAAACAAGGACATAGGGAATCTACAAACTCTGGATCATACACAGTTTGATTTTGTGAAGGGTAGATCATGCCTGCTCAACCTGGTCAACTTCTTTGAGTCAGTCACTAGAGCTGTGGATGAAGGCAATGTGGTTCATATAGCCTACCTTGATCTGGCCAAGGCCTTTGGTACTATTCCCCAATCAGGAATCATAGAAAGACTCACTAAGCTAGGCATCAACCCCTATATCACTAGGTGGGTTGCAAACTCGATCACAGATAGAATGTGAAAGTAGCTGACTCCAAGTCAGACCGCTGACCAGTCACGAGTGGAGTCCCACAGGGTTCGGTCCTGGGTCCTCTCCTGTTTGGTATATACTTCTCTGAAGTCCAGGCCAACATGAAGGGACTCTGGCTGACAAAGTTCACAGATAATTGCAAGTTGGGAGCCATAATGAATTCCCCGAGTGTTGCTGACATCCTACAGAAAGGCCTCACTGAGACCAACGACTGGTGTCACAACCGTGGTCTTAAGCTCAGTGCCAAAAAATGTGCCATCATTCCCTTTGGGAAAAACCCGGTTCCCATGAATTACCACATCGATGGTAGTCCACTGAACCCAGAAGGTGTCATAAGAGATCTGGGAACACAGGTTGACAGCAACCTCTCTTTTGATGACCACATTGCCACTGTGGTCAGAATGTCCTTCTATGATGTGGCACATCTCTTACTAAGGGTTTTGCATCCGGGAAGAAAGAGGTCATTGTCTCCCTCTACTCTTCCCTCATTAGGCCAATCATCGAGTACAATGCCCCATTTGGCATGTACCTCACTAGCCACCTGCAACAACTGGAGAGGCTGCAAAGGTACCTCACAAAGAGGATCCTAGGCCTTAAACACTTGTCTTATATGGCAGACTCAAAGAAATCCAACTATTCTCTGTCTCATATCGCCTACTTAGAGGCGATCTCTGCTTGACTTACAAAGTCAAGTCTGACCCAGCTCTGTTAGAAATGCTACATCTAAAGAAATCCCAATCCCTCCACGCTACACACTCCAGAGACTTCAACCTCATTATCACAATCAATAGAACAAACTGGAGGAACAGGTTCATAACCCAGAGACTGCCCATGCTATGGAATAGACTTCCCACATATGTCAAGCGGAGCACCCCACTGGCCCTCTTCAAGAGAAATCTTGATGAGTGGATGGGAAATAGAAAATTCACCCCGGTGATCACTCCAGTGGCTCTAATTGGCACAGACAATGAGAACTAAGTGGCACAATGCCAGAGTAATCCTATGGGCTAGGCTTGTAGAGGCTCCAGGGCCATTAGCTTAGTACACACCTATGAACCTATGAAATTAAATTACTTTATGACAGCAAGAGAAAGGATGTCTATACTAGGGAGTTCTCTGTGTTGTCTTGAAACAGAAATAATTACTAGACTTGAGATGTGGAACTGTTTTATTGTTTTATGACTTCCAACAGCTGCACAGATCTGAGCAAAATCCTTTGTTTATGTATTTTCACAAGTAGATGCTAAATGCTTCCAGCTGTATCAATGGTTGTTTTTCACCTGGGATAGAGTCAGATGACAAGAAGTGATGTCATCCTGCAAGCTATCCCAGTAGTAATATTTGAGATATTAATTAAAGAACCCTCTGAGAGAGACTGAGTATTCCATATTTTCTTTGACCTGACAATATCAGCTGGAAGACCCACTCACCACATCTGCCTTGCTTGCTCTGTAAGTAAGTTAACAAAGATATAACAATTCTCTAGATATGGTCAGGAATATAGCAAAACTTAGTTTATATGTTTTTCTTTATTTTTTTAGACTGTCCTGCAATGTCGTTTTAAATGTTTCCTGTGATTTTGAACTCTGTTTTTACTGTGATTATATACTGAGTATCTTCTTGTTCTTTTATTATTTATTATTAAATATATTTAAACCTTTCATTGTGGCTGGTATCTGTGAGAGCTATTTAAGTTCTGAGAGTACTTGCATATTTATTTTGTGACACTGTGGGACACTCCTAATAGCCTTGCTCTTGGTCAAACTACCATTTGTATTAAACAATAACATTACACAGTAAGATTAGCCACTTTTTGCTAAGGGCCTTAAAGTAGCTGATAGTTGTCTGGTGGCAGTGATAACTACCTTATAGTCTGGACAAAAGGGGGCATAACTAGTAAACCTGTGCCAGCCTTTCCAAGTGTGTGTGCATGTATAAATCAAACCTCAAAATGTGTGCATGTGTGTGTGTGTGTGTGTGTGTGTGTGTGTGTATGTGTGTGTGTGTGTGTGTGTGTGTGTGTGTGTGTGTGTGTGTGTGTGTGTGTGTGTGTGTGTGTGTGTGTGTGTGTGTGTGTGTGTGTGTGTGTGTGTGTGTGTGTGTGTGTGTGTGTGTGTGTGTCAGCTACTTGGGCAGGGACATGAAGCACTGGTTGGACACAGAGGGTACTGGAGATCTTGGCTTGGCCACTCAGCTGAGATCTCAACTCTATAGCTATACCAGTGGGGAGTCTTATTGGAGATCTGGAGAAAGAGGGAGAAACCAGCCCCAGACTGACTGTTGTCTTTGTGTGCTCTTAAGGGAAATTACACTTGATGTAGAGAGCTGCATCTGGACATACAGTGTGTGTACTTGTCATCCTCTGAATCTACATCACCCACTAGTGCCAGTGGTGAGGATTGAGGCTCCTTGATTGCTGGGCCAGAGGTGGGATGTCACATGTCCTCCCATTCCTCTTGTAAGCTGCTTTTCCACTCCCTATTCCCAATCTTTTCTAACCTCCTCTGATTGATTCTTATAGTTATCATGTACTATTTTACAAGCCCAGTTATTGCACCTTTGGGAATAATATGTAAATTCTGTCCGAGTTTCTCCTGCTGAATTCACATCTTCCTTACCAAATATTTTCATAAGTTTCTTCAGAAATCTACCCATGTTTGTTATATTCTCCCTTCCAGATCCTCAATACATCCTCAGTATTGCAAATCAAGTTACAGACCATACCTATAAGTAATATCCCCTGCTGAAAGCTTATTATTTCTCCCAAAACCTTCTAAAGTTCCATAATAACAGTTTTTGTTGGAATAAAAATACATGCCAGTATAATCCTCCTCCTCCCTTGCCAATAGCTCCTTACTACCACAAATCTGCCATTATTGTATTTTTCCTTTTCTATTACTTTTGGATCCCCTCTAACAATTAATATAATTACTTCCCTTTTCATTCGTTCCTGATATTCTGCTGCATATCCATACTGAAATTCTTTCTTTGTCAAATTTACATGCTTATTTCTTTCCAAATGTGTCTCCTGCAGCATTGATCTTTGCACTCTGTTGTTGTTGTTGTCTTTTGGCTTTTCCCGGTTGGAGGTCGCCACAGTGGAACTCCGGTCCGCTAATGATTGGCAGTAAATTTTTACATGCCGAGTTGCCAGCCCTGATGCACAACCTTCAATGAAGGCACACCCATTCACGCATGTCTCCACACAGAAGATGCTCTAGCTGAGAATCGAACAGGCAACGTCTTACTGTGAGGCGACAACGCTACAGCAGCACCACCACTGCAGTGATCTCTACACTTCTTAATATAATTCAGTACACTTTCCTTTTTATTTATACCTGTAAATCCATTTACATTCCAAGATAATATAGGAGGTGTAACTATTATGATATAAAGCTATTGTTCCCACTTGTTATACATGACAGTTTTTTTGAATGTGCATTTCTAACTTTTACGTTACATGTACACACTAATGTTTGGCAGGATGATCTTTTATACAGTTGTTCCTTCTCTTCTTTTCTCCATTTGAACCTATGCCACATTTTCAAGACTTCTTGACTTAATGAAAACATTCAAACAAAAACCTGAATACATTTCTGAACACCCTCATTCCCTATGAACTTAAACACAAAAAACTATGTACAACTTGAAAAAATGAAGTTTAAACTTCCAGATAGGAACAACTGAACCAAATTGACAGCTGTGCCTACAGACATTACCTTACCTAAAATTAAGGTTATCCATGCTTAAGCACATGCAACAACAGTTCAGAGTAATGGTGAGTGTGGAAGAGAGCTGAAGAAGAGAGTACAGGAAGGGTGGAATGGGTGGAGAAGAGTGTCAGGAGTGATTTGTGACAGATGGGTACCAGTAAGAGTGAAAGGGAAGGCCTACAAGAGGGTAGTGAGACCAGCTATGTTGTATGGATTGGAGACGGTGGCATTGACAAAAAGGCAGGAGTCAGAGCTGGAAGTGGCAGAGTTGAAGATGTTAAGATTTGTACTGGATGTGACAAGGATGGACAGGCTTAGAAATCAGTATATTAGAGGGTCAGCTCAGGTTGGACGGTTTGGAGACAAAGTCAGAGAGGTGAGATTGCATTGGTTTGGACATGTGCTGAGGAGGGATGATGGGTATATTGGGAAAAGGGATGCTAAGGATGGAACTGCCAAGTAAGAGGAAAAGAGGAAGGCCTAAAATAAGGTTTATGGACGTGGTGAGAGAGGACATGCAGGTGGTTGGTGTGACTCAGCAATATGCAGAGGACAGGAAGAAATGGAAACCAATGATCCGCTTTGGTGACCTCTAACGGGAACAGCAGAAACAGAAGAAGAAGAAGATGCTTAAGCACATGCAATAGTGTGTTCCAACTTACACCAACTTTTGTCTGTTCCTTTCTCATCTCTGTTCCCCTCCTAGATGTGAAAAATGCTTATATGCTTTCAGAAAACATTACATTTTAATATTAAGAAAATGTGAACTGCTATTCTTAAATAAAATGAAATCGTACACTGTTCTATTAAATGTATTAAAGTAATAAAAGGCTGATAACTCATATTCACTTCCCATAATATAGAACTATTTTTCACTGAACTGCTTACCACTTTACCTTTAAATTTTGTATTTCCCTCAGCAAAGAATACTAAGTACTCTCAAGATCATTTGCTTGCACCTGCAGATAGCTCATCTCCATGTAAAATAGCCAGCAATGCATATTTATTAATTTCACTCAGAACAGAATTTATGGGTGCCTTCAGCTTCAGACTTCTTGACTCTCATTGAACATTTGCAATGGAAGAAAATAGAAGCTAATATCTTTGTAGATGTAAGAAACTTAGCATTTTTATGGTGTTCATTGTTTTGTCTCATTTTCAAGTGTAATTGTTTACAAAACACTAGTTTATAGCTTAAGTTGACGGCATTAATCTAAACATGTGCCCTTTTAAAAATAAGAGAAAATATATTAATTATACATATAATATAATTAGTGCACTTTTATACCCCACTCCACCCCAGCAGCCCAAGAGCACAGTATATTAATATTAAACTTGCTTTTGCTCAGCCTTTTCCTCTTGCTGATTTGTAAAGCGTATATTTCTTACAACTGAAAAGTACTTGTTTACTTTAAAATTTTCAGCACATACAACAGTCACTGAAAATACTTCCCCCACATTTAAAATAACATTTACTACATACAACACAAAAACTGCTTTTGTACAAATATTAATAAAAACAAAAATTGTTTTACTTTATTACTTTTCCCTTTTTAATGTCCATCTAAACATTAATGACATAAAGTGCGATATATGCTTTACAGTCCATATACAAGTTTAACAAAGTCAGCAAAGGTCCAGTCTTTCTCAGTTACTTTTTCTTGCAAAGCCATATTTCATAAATGTGATTGATTCTTTTATAATCTCCCATTTATTCACTAATTTCACTGTTTTTTTTTTTTTTGTATTTATCTGCATCTCCCGACACCAGACTCTGGTTCAAGCCAAGGTATTCCTGATTCTTATAATGAACTCCAGTGCTTTTTATTTTTTCTGTCTCTCGTGTGTTTCCTTTGGAACATGGGAAAATGTTTCACTTGCAAAGTATATGAACTTTATTGTCAGAAGAATGAGGAACAGTGTCTCCTTTTGTTTTATGGCTCACTTTTTGTTGAATAATTTTTCTACATTTCCTCCTTAGCCCATTCTGCATCTAAAAATGTCTTTGATCCTTCAGGAAAAAAATATTCTGAAGACAGCTGGATACAGCAACTTTAATCTTACCCTGTCTCTCAACACTCCCTGATTGCTGGGATAACATTGCTGCTCTTCTGACTGGTGTACAGTGAATAATCATTTTCCACAAACACACTGCTGTCTTCAATTTTAATACTTTTTTCATTCACCACAGTTTTATCAGGTAAATCACAAAAAGGCAACACAGCACACAAACAGAGATCGGGGAAAGCGTAACCAAGTAAAGATAAATGAAGACAGTCACCATAGAACGTTGTCCCCTAATGGCTGCTCAGACGAAACACCACAGAATTAAAGCACCTCAGGAATGTAGCTCGTTTAAAATCCACAAATATGGATAAGACTTTGCTGGCAAAAATGCAGGCTGCAATCCAAATATAATTAAAACACAGTTTTATTCGATGAGGACAAAAGTGAGCTTTAAGCCAAACTGGCTTCTGCAGACTATACAATTCATGCTTTGTGAATGAAGTTTAAGTAACCCACCCATTACAATGATTGGTGAAAAAACATAATTAAATAATTAGTAAAATAATGGCTAAGTGCTCAAATACAAAGGGCTTAAAGCCATACAAAGTTAAAAGCATTCATATCACTGGCTTAAAACAGCTAATAATACAAATACAAGTACACTTAAAAACATTATATACATATACTTTCAAATGAACAATCCTAGCATGTATACTATGATACTTATAGTAATTAATTCATTTATATTATTTAGGTCTGAAAATTCTCCTATTCTTTAGTACAGGTTTGATTCGTACCCTGTCATTCAAGCCTGGCGGCTCATCTGCTCTCATTCTTATTATCCATCTAAGCTCACATTCTAAAGTTTGATTAATAATATCACCCCCTCTTTGACTAATTAATAGTTGTTTTATAACACTGAAATGAAAAGTGTGACCCATACCTGCTACTCTACAATGTCTAGCTAGTGCATTTACCTCCGACCCCATTCTAATGTGATAGTTATGCTCCCTAATACGATCTCTGAGGGGTCTGTTGGTTTTCCCTATGTAAAAGGAGGGGCATATTACACATTTCGCAATATAAACCACATTTTTGCTATTACAATTGGTATCAGTATTAAAATAATACTTATAACCAGAGACTGGGTGTATAAAAATTAAATCTTTGTTAATAAACTCACAGTGGTTACACCTACCACATGGCAAGGTGTTTGTATTTTGTCTGGGTTCCATCTGTCTCAGGCTTAGATTCTTTGGTTTACACAGCAGTCTCTTTAAGTTGGGTTTATTCTTAAATGTAATCCTTGGATTCGGCCCTGCTATTTCACCTATCACACTATCAGACAATAATATATCCCAGTCCCTTTCTAATATTTCTTTAACTGCCTTAGTATCTCTTGTGTATGACATAATTGGTCTCACCCCTCCCATATTAGATGGTATATCTACCTCAGGGGTTTGATTTTGCTCTGCAAAATATGGTTTAGCTCTCGTAGTTCGCAAATTATTCACCTCCATAATAACCAACTCTATCACTCTTTCATCATAGCCCCTTTCTACAAACCTACCCCTCAGCTCTTCCACCTCTCTTTCATAGCCATTATCTGAGGGGTTGTAATGGGATGCTCGCATAAACTGACCCTTCAATATATTGTGGTAAACATGGCTGGGGTGCATGCTGCCTCTATGTAAAAATGTATTCCTATGACATAGCTTCCTGTGGATCGTAGTGTTAAGTAACCCATTATCAAGTTTGAAGACTTCTACATCTAAATATGAGATTTTAGTATCAGAATAATTCAACGTAAACTTCAGAAAATTGGTGGAAGTGTTCATATATTCAACAAAACTTCTCAGCATTTCTGCGTCACCCAGCCAAACAAAAAAGAGGTCGTCCACGAATCTACGATACAACCCTACAAATTCCTTGAAAGGACCATAATTAGACAAGAATTGATCTTCCCATGCTGCCATAACTAGGTTGGCGTAGCTATTGGCACAAGATGTGCCCATAGCTACGCCATCCCTTTGGAGATAAACATTCTCTCCAAAAATAAAAACATTGTTATGAAGTATGGTTTCCAAATATAATGTGAGTAGATCTATTCTTTTTTCCGAGAAATCTGAATGAAGGCGAGGTAAGTCTGTATATAGTGAACCCCTGTATCATTGGGTATCACTGTAAATAGACTAACCACATCTAAAGTGACTAATAAATAGGGTATTTCATCATCCAAATTACTAATGTAAGTATATAAATCAAGCAGAAATTGCTTACTATCCTTTAGTATACTTTTATTAATGTCCACTAAAGGTCTCAGGACCAATTCCATATAGACCGATAGTGGTTCCGTTACCCACCCTTGGCCAGCTACAATCGGTCTCATGGGTGGGTTACTTCTGGACTTGTGTATCTTAGGTAGTCCCTGTATTACCGGTATAACGGGGTTCTCTACCTTGAAATAACCATATAACTCATCAGTAATACTCGCTGACATAATGAGATCATCTAACATATAGTAGACATCAAAAACTTTCTGCTTTACTATTGCTGTATCTATCTTTAAATAAAATTTATCATCACTTAGAAGGTGTACCATTTTTCATTGTAATCAACTAGGTCCATCAGTACAATAGGTCCACCCTTATCAGCTGGTCTAATAACTAACTGTGGGTCTTTCTTCAAATCATTAAGTGCACATCTTTGTTTATAATTCAAATTTTGACCATGATTCTTATAGGTGTAATTCTGATAATAATGTTGTATATCTCTCTCTAATACTTTACCAAAAACATCTATAACTGGATGTAATTGTGGTATGTATGTGCTATTAGAACAAAACCGAGGTGGTTGATTACGGTCATTACTTGACCCATAGTCTAGTTGAAGTTGTAACTTCCTTGTAAATAACCTAGTATCAAGTATTAAATCGACCACATCATCCCTACTGAAGGGTATGAAGTTTAGGCCTTTGTTAAGTACCTGTTTTTCAAACACACTCAAAGTCCTACTAGACAAATTCATTATTAGTGAGGGGCCCTCTCCCACATTTTCTTCAGGGTGGGTCCATTGTGATCCTCTATCGACCCCTTTCTCTTGTGTCTGCCCCTGCTGGCAGAGCGTCTCCTTTCTAGATATTGATTTTGAACTATCGGGAAATGGGTATTGGTACTACCCACTACTGGGACCTTAGGTCTTACCACAGCCTCCTTATAAGTCTGGGCTGCCTGACTACTTAAGTTTGCTTCATTATTGCCTTCTTGTTGTCCTTGCAGTATAGTTAGGCTATTCACAGTTTCATTCTGTATTGATGTAATACCTTTCTCTTTAGAAGGCGTATTTATCATTTGCATAGGTGTTAATTCCGTTTCAGTATTATTTACATTATTTTCACTGTTATCCTGTACAGAAGCACTCGTGAAAGGGTTGGAGCATGTTGTAACATTTTCCAATGGTTTCCGTGTCAATCAATCAAACCTGTATTAAAGAATAGGAGAATTTTCAGACCTAAATAATATAAATGAATTAATTACTATAAGTATCATAGTATACATGCTAGGATTGTTCATTTGAAAGTATATGTATATAATGTTTTTAAGTGTACTTGTATTTGTATTATTAGCTGTTTTAAGCCAGTGATATGAATGCTTTTAACTTTGTATGGCTTTAAGCCCTTTGTATTTGAGCACTTAGCCATTATTTTACTAATTATTTAATTATGTTTTTTCACCAATCATTGTAATGGGTGGGTTACTTAAACTTCATTCACAAAGCATGAATTGTATAGTCTGAAGAAGCCAGTTTGGCGAAAGCGCTCACTTTTGTCCTCATCGAATAAAACTGTGTTTTAATTATATTTGGATTGCAGCCTGCATTTTTGCCAGCAAAGTCTTATCCATATTTGTGGATTTTAAACGAGCTACATTCCTGAGGTGCTTTAATTCTACAGTTTTATCAGGATCAACTCTTTCTTCTGGTATGGTTGCATCTTTCTGCTTTCTCATTGTCAGGACTGAAGTATACACCTGATGTGCACTTTCAGTTAATATATCCTGTTGTGCAATATGAGTCCATTTGCTTATTTGTGCTTTCATAAAATTAATACAGTCTGTTTCTTCCAGTTACTCTGGTACAGCAGAAAATCTCAGGTTTTCTCTGCGTGCCCTGTCTTCTAATGCTACCATTTTTTAAATACCTCTTCTTGAGAAGTCTCATACTCAGCCAGCATTTTCATCATTTCAACCACTGATTTTTGCAGTTTTATCAGCTTATCTGGACATCTAGTTAAAGCCTTTTTCTATTTTCCAGCCTGTTTGAGGTGATATGCTCCTTTAATATTTCATTTAATCACCCCTGAGTATATTTGATATATCTGTTCCTCTATTACTGGAAGCCATCTCTTGGACCAGAGCTGAAGCTTGAACTGCTTTGTGCTGAACAACTGCAGGATTCCTCCCAGCCACTGTTTTCTCTTCACCTTTTTTGGTTGATTTTTTTTCATGTTCTCTAAATTTCTTGTTCCTTGCTGGCAACTAGGCAGTGTAGACAGTAACTGAATTTTTTCTCAAGTTTACAGTACCACTGGATCTTATTTTTCAGTTTCTTTTTTCACACCGGGTGAGCTAAAATTAAGCTGTTAATCAGTGTGCAGTCATTTTGGAAGTGAAATTAGAGACATATTGTTAAGTTTTTTTGAAAACACTGCAGTCTGATTTTGGCTCACAGACTACAAAGCTATTCTAGTCACTGGAGGATTCTTGAATAACTACTGACATCTTTTTTATTTTTTCTTGGACTGTCTTCCTCAGATTCAGGGATCCTGTTGGCCTTCAAGTTAACCTTCTCCCCTGGGTTGGTTTTAATGTGATGATTGATTACGTTAAGTCTTGCCAGGCAGTTCCGAGAATATTTTATTGTTCCATAATAGGAACTCTTGTCCTTAACTTCTGTGGTTTTGATAATGTGTCATCTACCAGAATATGAGGTATGGACAATAGCCTTTTCTCCTTATTAGGTTCCTTGACTATGGCTGTTAGACTTACTACAACTGTCTGTACTTCTCTCTAGGCCTTCAAAGCATATTTATATGACATATTTGTTTACGGTGTCTCTTTCCTAGCTGTCTAACTTTGTAATTCATGTCAGTTAGTTTTTCTACAACCTCAGTGGGTCCCTGCCACTTGACTAAACATATTTTCTCAGCACAGGGGACTACGAATAACAGCTGGTCTCCCACCTGCAATATTATCCCTATCTTGGAGGTGGGTAGTGAATGTTCTAGCACAATTTTAAATGGGATCTTTTCTTCTTCCCATGTCTCTTCAGCAATGCCAAGCAACTCCCTGGCATGTCTGCCATACAATAGTTCAGAAGGACTAAATCCTGTTGATACTGGTGATACTTCCCAGATGGTATATATGAGGTAAGGCAGGAGATGACCTCTATTCTTCTCACTCTCCTTAATGGTCTTCCTTAACATGGACTTCAAAGTCCTGTTGTAATGCTCCACTATACCATCAATCTGGTATTGCTGTACTGATGTCCTGTTGCTTTACTTTAAAACATTGACATAAATGATACATAATTTTGGGCATAAATGGGGTCCCTTCACCCCAAAGTATCTCTTTTTGTATTCCCACCCCTGGAGAACAAAAACAACTCCCCTTCTCCAACTTTGACTTTTCAGAGGCAAATTCTTCTGGATAGTTAGTGGCAAAAAAAAAAAAAAAAAAAAAAAAAATACTTTTAACTTTGATTGAAACCTATGTAGTCTTTATACATTTTATGTGTGTATATCAATTTAGTCTTGCTTCTTATGTAACCTATGTATTCTATGTTTGTTTAATTAACCTGTGTGTAAATTTGTATGTGGAGCTTTTCTCCCCAGGACTCCATTGAAAACGGGTTCTTCTGGCCCAATGGACTATCCTGGTTAAACAACTGCAAATAAATAAATAAATAAATAGTCTAGCATTAGCAGCATACATTTAAATCCATTTCTGGACTTAATCAGGGATCCAAATGTATCCATGGCAACCCTTGCAAAAGACACACTTGTTATATGTATGGGCATAACAGGATTATTAAAGCCAGAATTTAGGTTAATTTTCTGACACTAAGGGTACCCTGTACACATAAAAATACCAGTAATTCAATGAGTGACTCACCTTTATATAGGTTCATAGGTTAGCACTAAGCTAACTGCCCTTGTGAGCCATTGGAAGCCTAGCCAAGTATCCCTTGTGAGACTCAAACTCTGCACCTTGCGCTTGTAAGGCAAACACCTTAACCATTAGGCCACCCTCCCAACCCTTCCGTGTCACAATATTCTGTTTACCAGAGTAACAAAACTTTCAGAATCTTTTGGGTCTGATTGATATATCCATTTTTAATTGCAACTAGCAATGCCTGCTTAAATTTATCAATAACTGATATCTATTTCATTATTTCCTGATATTACCCCCTCATTCTAAATATAAAGAGAATGTGTGCTTTTATTTAGATGGCGGAGACCTTACTGCTCTGTTTCTAGCAAACGTCCACTTATGGAACTTGTGGGCCTGTGTCTTTGTCATGATCCCAGCTCAAGCTAGTGAACATTACTTTACTTTTCATAGTCCTTATAGTTTGTGCCTTTCATATCCATGAAAGCATGAAGGGGCTTCCCTGTCAACTCTGCAGAAAGTATCTGAGCTCAGTCAACTTGGGCCCATTCTTTCTGGCTGTCAGTACACTTGAAAGCTTTTCTGTAAGCTGTCTGTTCCTCCTACTGGGTCAGTGGTTAAGTCAAGGCATGGTTCATAGTGTTGCAATAAATTTAGGGACAGCTACCATTCCTCAGAAATAGTAGAGATCGGGGCGTGGCCAAGGATGAACACAGGATAGCAGCAGATTTCTTCAGCTCCACCAATTTCATTACATTGACAGGAATTAATTACTTAAAAAATTAATTCTTGAAGTAATTTTCTTTCTAAATATGTTTGTTTTATATAGTTCTTGAACTATATCTAAAAAAGAAAGGAAATCTTAATAATATTCCTGTCAGAAATTACTTTGGAAATTTTCCTGTCAGTTTATCAGTCTGAAATGAGTTCCAGTAAGACAAATTCTCAAGACTCCAGCATCAAGAAAGAACTTCAGTCTCTGATAATTATAGTCCAGCAACTTACTGCTAAGATGGATAAAATGGATACTAAAATAGACACTTTCATAGAAAAACTACAAAACAAATAGACTTGTTACATATGGACCTGCAACAACAGAAGATCCAGATGACAGGCATAGAAGAAGCTGTGAATGACATGGAAAATAAAATACAAGAACAGGAAATCAACATTGAGTTTCTGCTGAAACAAAATACACATTTACAAACAAAGCTGGATGACCTGGAAAATAGATCTAGGCGCAATAACATTAGGATTTTTGGACTGCCAGAAAATATTGAAGGTAACAATATTACTTCTTTTTTAACAACATGGCTCCCTAAAACTTTAGATTTACCAGAAGCATTCTTTTTTGGTATCGAAAGAGCACATAGATCTATAGCTAATACTAACTCTAACAAAAACTATCCTAGATCAGTTATAGTTAGATTTCTATCATCTTTTGATAAAGAAATGGTTCTTAAATCTGCTTGGGCTAAAGCTCCTGTTAAGTTTAATGAGACAACTGTGCGTTTTGACAATGACTATTCTTCCATGGTAATTGCTAAAAGAAAAGTTTTTCTGCCACTAATAAGGGAGCTTAAAAAAGCACAGTTTAAAACATACCTTCTGTTTCCTGCCAAGCTTAAAATCTTCCTTCCTGATGGTCCTAAGGTCTTCGATGATTTAGACTCTGCTTTACTGTTTGTCAAAGAAAAAGGATTTTGGATAAAATAGAAGAAATGGAATGGGCTAGTTCTTCATTAAAGAGATTGGCAACTGAAGCTTCCTGGAAGACTTCAGAGAAGAAGAAGAGACTAAAAACAAATGATTTGTTATATGTTTTTTTTCTCTCTCATCATTTTAGTTCATTATTAATCTTTTTGAATATAGTTCCTGCATTTCCAGAAAGCCACAAATATTTTGGAAAAGATTTAATCAAAGTTATCCTCTATGTGCAAAGAAATGTTTTGTTTCATAACCAGTCAAAATGCCTGAGGATTTAATGGCAGGCTGTGACTCGATTTGTTTTTCTTTCTGAAAAAAGTAAGGTTAGTAATTTGATACATTTTTTATCTTTACCTTTTTTTCCTTCTTCTTTTATTATTTTCTTTGTTTAAACAATGACATTCTATTTAGATTATGTAGTGGGTAAAGGGTGGGGGAGGGCAGGGAGAGAACAGTAATGAAAATATCATTAATAGAATAATAACATATTTATTTCTTGTAAAAGTTTATAAGTTCTTCAAATGCTATTTCTAATTATACTTTCTTGATTATACTGCTTATGCTTGTTTGTAAATAATCTGTCATGTTTTAACTAATAATAATCAGAACTTCTTCTTCTTCTTCTTTCGGCTTTATCCCGGTTAGGGGTCGCCACAGCGGATCACCTGTCCGCACATTGAATGGCAGTGGAGTTTTACAGTGTCGAGTTGCCAGCCCGGCGCCCAACCTTCCACAGAAGGCGCACTCACATGCACACCTAGGGCCAATTTAGAGTGTCCAATCCACCTGCAGCATGTCTTTGGGATGTGGGAGGAAACCGGAGCACCCGGAGGAAACCCACGCGACCACAGGGAGGACATGCAGACTCCGCACAGAAGGCACCCCAGCCGAGGATCGAACCGGAGAACCTCTTGCTGTGAGGCGGCAATGCTAACCACTGCACCACCATGGCCGCCCTAATAATAATCAGAACTAAATAAGAGTAAATAATATGTTTTATTTTTAACTCTATTAATATAAACAGTAAGTAACATTCCATTGTATATACTTCTTACAGCTTTCTCTTACATTTTTTATTTCTGCCTCACTCCTTTTATTTTCTACTCTCTTTTTCTTTTCTTTATTAATATATAGAAATGCTTTAGACTGTGTGGGCACAGTGAATAATAGGATTTGTATGAAAATTGAGTTGGGAGAAGAATGCTGAGTTTTATTGCTTGTTGGTAATTTTGAGTTTAATTTCACTTGCATAGAGGCTGTGATGATCTGTGGAATACATTGTGGAGGTTCTGTCATGTTTAGATGCATTTACACTGCTAAATGAATGTTTGTCACTAGTTTTAATAAGTTTCCGCCAAAATGTTAAGAGAGACAATCTGGGATGTGGGCTGTCTTATGCACAATGTCCTTGAGTTACCTCAGAATCTTCAAATCACAGAATTCTCACAGAGAAACTGAAAGCAGTTAGTATAAACATTGACAAGGTTATCACACTGACACACCACAGATTCAGGAAAAATACTCTGTTCATAAAATATGTCAGTTATAATGAGTTTAAATGATGTAGTTTCTTGTAGTAAGTAAATGTCTTATTTTAGAAGGCATAAAAAATGAAACATTTATTTAAATGTTTTTGAAAATCTACTTAACAGCAGCATAATAATCTGTGTTAAAATTTGTGTTCCAAACATATACTTTACTATAACTCATTTAATTCATCTGATTGACAAACATAAATAATCTTATAACTGTATTCTGGAAGAAATGTCATGTGATATATTTTAAAGCAGTAGGTTAGCATGATTGTAAAATCTGGTTACCAATATGTGTTTGCTGTGCATTATTTTGTATAAAGCAGACAGATTTATTCTAGGGACAGCAAATAGGATAGTGCTCTACTAACACACAACTCAGTGAGATCATATATATATATATATATATATATATATGTGTGTGTGTGTGTGTGTGTGTGTGTGTGTGTGTGTGTGTGTATGTATGTGTGTGTGTGTGTGTGTATGTATGTATGTGTGTGTGTGTGTGAGTGTGATGGCTTTTTTTTCTGAGAATCTGCATAACTATCCAATATGATTTATAATAATTTCTATGAATACAATATTTTACTCTATTGACAAAATGAATGTTTGCCACAAGTTTTAATAAGTTTGCCGCCAAAATGTTAAGGGAGACAATCTGGGGTGTGGGCTGTCTCATGCATAGTGTCCATGAGTTTCCTCAGAAGCTTCACTCACAGAATTTTCACAGAGAAACTGAAAGCAGTTAGTATAAACATTGACAAGGTTATCACACTGACACACCACAGATTCAGGAAAAATACTCTATTCATAAAATATGTCAGTTATGATGAGTTTAGATGATGTAGTTTCTTGTAGCAAGTAAATATCTTATTTTAGAAGGCATAGAAAATGAAACATTTATTTAAATGTTTTGAAAATCTACTTAACAGTAGCATAATAATCTGTGTTAAAAACTTGTGTCCCAAACATATACTTTACTATAACTCATTTAATTCATCTGATTGGCAAGCATAAATAATCTTATAACTCTATTCTGGAAGAAATGTCATGTGATATATTTTAAAGCAGTAGGTTAGCATGACTGTAAAATCTGGTTACTAATATGTGTTTGCTGTGCATTATTTTGTATAAAGCAGACAGATTTATTCTAGGGACAGCAAGTAGGATAGTGCTCTACTAACACACAACTCAGTGAGATCAGATATATATATATATATATATATATATATATATATATATATATATATATATATATATATGTGTGTGTGTGTGTGTGTGTGTGTGTGTATCTATGTATATATGTGTATGCGTATATGTATGTGTGTGTGTGTGTGTGTGTATATGTGTGTGTGTATATGTATGTGTGTGTGTCTGTGTTTATGTGTGTGATGGCTTTTTTTTTTTTTTTTTTTTAGGTAATAACGCAGGTGTTTCTGAGAATCTGCATAACTATGCAATATGATTTATAATAATTTTTATGAATACAATATTTTACTCTATTGACAATAATGAGTTTAAGTAAATGCTCATATACAAACAATTCAAGATTTTTTGGAAGCTGTTGATAGAATTCACATGACAGAAAATAGATGCATCTTAATGCATGTAATGTCTGAATCATATTAGCCAAAGTTTTTGATTTAAATGAATGTTAGAACATAATTTTCTCTCCTCTTAATTTCTAACATTAAGATTATTTGAATGCTATTAGAATTCAAGTGTTATATATTACATAGATCTATATAATAGTATGAACAGTTTTTAAAAAAAAAAAAAAAAAAAAAAGTTTATTTTAGTTTATATGATGCTGTTTTACCAAATGTGTAGTTTTGTCTTGATAGATAATTGAATTGAAAACTGTTAACCTCAGTTAAATATAACTAGTATTAAATTGATAAGGTGGTAGCTGAGGTACTGCTGCTTAGGGTAGGGGTTAACTTGAGTAGTAAATACTGCTCTAAGTTGGAGTTTTCAACTCCAGGCGGATGCAAGGTTTAATCCTTACATTATTTTCACTTGTTCATTGTTATATGTATATAGTTTTGACATCCACAATATATTTTGTACACTCATTGTCACTACAAACAAAATTGAATCCTATACAAAATCCCATAAGAGATTTAATAAATACAGCTATATTTAAAGGTACACCTAAAAGAGGAGATGTAACATTATTTATCTTGTTATTTGTTATTTCGATCATAAGATTCTTGAGTTTTAAAATGCCAAATGACATCTTTAAAAGGAATTTCTTTAAACATTAATGGATTGAATAATCCGTGTAAAAGGGCAAGCCTAATAAGATACATTAATCTACACAAGGCCAATCTAGTCATCCTGCAAGAAACCCATCTCTTGAAAAAAGATATTGATAAACTAGCCACTAATAAGTATGCAGTATTGGTTAGTTCAGAGCACACTCAGAAAAAAAGAGGAGTGGCTATTTTATGGAATAAAAGTATGCCCATTCCTAAAACCATTAAGTCTTATCAGGATGACAAAGGAATGTTTTGTATGGTTACAATACAAATTAATGGGAAGACTTACACTTTAATTAATGTATACTGGATACCTGGAATTGGTATTAATACAGTGAAACATCATATTGATAAGATCATATCATTCTCTATAGGGGATATTATTTTAGCTGGTGATTTTAATTGTATACTACATGAAAGTGATACTACCACTATAAAGAAAAGAAGAATTACATCTAATGCAAAACATTTAAATGATTTTGCTAATTCTTATCATTTGAATGATATTAATAATCAGATAGAGTCAAAATCATTACCATACACCTTTTTTTCTAACAGATACAAAACTTATTCAAAAATAGATAGGGTCTTTATTTCTAACCAGATGGTAACAGATTTAATTAATTCCAAAATCATTTCATGTCCTATATCTGATCAATAACTCAATTGTTTTTGAATTCATGATAAAAAATACTCATAATGTTCAGATCAAAAGGATACCAGCATACTTAACTCAGCTAAAAGACTATAAAGAATATATACTTTCAGAAGTACAACATTTTCTAGACATAAATAATACTCCTGAAGTCTCCATTGTCTATGTTTGGGATGCCTTAAAATCATATCTATATGGACAAAGTATCAGATGGTATAATAACAAAAGGAAATCTTGGGATAAGGAATTGTTAGATATTCAAAGTAAACTAGACTCTTATAAACATAATAATAAAGAAAATATTATGGACAAGAAAGTTATTGAAGAAATAAACAAACTAAATGAGAAATACAAAGAAATTTTAACTCATAAAGTTAAAATAACTTTAGAGAAATACAAGTTTTGTCTTATTCAATAAGCCCCAAATACTTACATAGACTTAAAAATAAAACAAAAGATTGAATAAACAAAACCATATCAAAGAAATCTTTTCTCTAAGGAAAAGAAGAATGTTTCTAGTATACCAGAAATACTGGATGAATTTAGAAATCACTTTCACAAGATTAACCATAACAACATTAACATGGAACCTAAAGATAAAATAAAGGAGTTTATAACCACAAACATGAATAAAAGCTTAATAAACAACAGATTAAACTATTGGACAAGAGTATTTCATATACAGAAGTTATTACACAAATAAATAAGCTTAAATCAAACAAAGCACCGGGTAATGATGGTATTATACCAGAGATATATAAAATCCTTTCTAAAACTACATATTCATTAATACATAAGGTTTTTATTCTGGCCCAAACTGAGTTAATAACCCCCATCTTGGCAATATACATTTATTTCACCAATTTTAAAACCTAATAAAGATCCAACTAGATGTTCTTCATATCGACCCATCTCATTACTTAATGTTGATTATAAAATGTTTATGAGTATTTTTGCTGATAGATTGAAGACAATTATCCCGGCATTATAGACATAGATCAGACGGGCTTCATTGTAAATAGAAATACTTTTGATAATATAAGAAGAACTTTAACATTAATTGATTTTGCAAATAGGAAAAAGAAAGATTTAACACTTATTAGTCTTGATATAGGTTCAGCATTTGATTCAGTAAGTTGGGACTATCTGTTTACCTTACTGAAGTGCACAAATTTCTCTGATGCATTTGTAAATTTAATTGAGCATTTATACAAAGGAACGCTGGCTTATATTAAGGTAGGAACATATGTTTCACAAAAATACCCATTCTTAAAGGTACAAAGCAAGGATGTCCACTTTCTCCACTATTATTCACTTTAGTAATGGAGCCTTGGGCTAATTTGATTAGAAACAGTACTGACATAGAGGGTTTTGAAATAGAAGAAAATACAACATCAAAATTCAACTTTTGCAGATGATGTTCTAATTACATCAGCAGGATCTAATTCTTCTATGCAGTCTTTATTTGATAAAATGATGAATTTTAAAAGTATTTCTGGTTTAATATTCAATGAAGAAAAACTAAAATACTACCTATATATACACGAAAAAATACTCTCATTAGTGATTTTACTAAATATGTACCCAACTCAGGTCAGATAACTTATTTAGGTATAATACTATCTAAAGATATTAAATCTATTATATATAATAACTATAATACCTGTTTTCTTAATATACAAAATCTTTTTAATACCTGGAATAATATGTTTTTACTATGGAGGAGAGACTTACAATTATTAAAATGATAATATTCCCCAAGATTTTATACTTAATACAATCAATAATACTTTCACCTACAAAAATAACTATCAAGAAACTGAATACACTAATGTTAAATTTCTTATGGGCACCTAATAGACCTAGGATTGCATTAAAGAAACATACTAATAGCTGGTCTCAAGGGGTATTTCTTTTCCAGACTTTAATTTATATATTATCTCTTCTATTATAAAAGTTATTACTTTATTAATAGATCGGTCATATGTCGCAAAATGGAAAGATTATTGGGAGCTAATTAGTATGCACTTCATGAAAATCTCCTTAACACATAAAAATATGATTATAAATAACTCCATGTTGTGGTTGCTAAAGGAATTTTGTACTTCACCTATTACACCTAAACATATGGTCTGTTACCCATTAAATATTATTATTAGTTATCGTAACTTTATATTCATGCACCCTAAGTATAGGGAATGGAATTTTATTGTATTCCCTATAATTTATACTCAGGGTATGCTTATGTCATCTACTTCTGAAGGAGCTCATTTAGCTATAGATAATAATCTAAAGTACTGGTATCAGCTGATATCTGATAATAAAGTTAAAAATCTAGATTTCTTAAAACAAGAATTTGATCTAAGAGAAACTTGCTGGTTAGAGGTTCAGATCTTTAGACAACATCTCATTGATAGAATAGATCTAATGTCTATAACAGTTAAAGAATCTATTCCAAAACTGATTGATTACTTGATAATAAATTTACAGCATAAAGTTTCTGATAAAGGTAAACTTTCATATATACATAAAATTATCAGACAAGAAACTTTTTACAATGTAGATTCATACTGGAATTATTTCACCTCTATTAATGGGGACCCACCAACTCAACAAGATAAACAATATATATTGGAATCTGCTTATAGAACTACATCTTCCATTGTCTGGAGACTTTATACATGGAAATTTTTACATAGATCTTTTATACACCTTTGATGATGAATAAAATTAATAATAAAGATAATCTATGTAAGAGATGTAATGTAGAAATTAATGCTGACTGGGCTCATATGTTTTATGACTGTATGAAGTTGAAAGAATACTGGAAGTCAATTAATGAATTTTTGCAGGCTCTTTTACAGATAATTTCATTATTTCTAAGTCTCGTATATTATTCAACACACCTGTACCTCAGTGTGTTAAGAAGATTAAGCTTCCCTTGTTATGGTCTATCCTAGCAGTGGCTAGGAAAATAATAACTAGAAATTGGATTTCAGATACACCTCCTTCGTTCAATGAATTTAAAAATGTTATGAATATAATGTGTCATATGGAAATAAGCACAATTAGAATGAGAACAACTAGAAAAACATCACATTTTATTGTATGGGATAATTTACAAAATTTGTTAAAAAATTCTAATTTCAATAGCACAGTATTTTAGTTTAATTAATTGATCTGATTGTAGTGGATGTCTTTGTAAATACTTTAGTTGTTTTGTTGAATATTATAATAATACCTATTTTTAATTATTTGTATAAAATTGTTATGATATTTCTCTTATATGTTAAAACAATAAACTTGTTTTAAAAAAAAAAAAGAAATAGTAGAGATCTTTTGCAGGAGTTGCTCTGTAGCATCCATCTTGTTAGCAATGCAGGATCAGGTGTTTTTTTTTCAAGAGTTTAGCACACGTTTTGGAAATGGATACACTCCCTCAGGGATACAACACAAGGACTAATGAATGGTAAAAATAACAAGTGACCAGAAACAGGTAGACACTCTCTCTCTCTCTCTCTGTGTCTCAGACTGCAGCATGAATTTCTAAACAGCAAGTGGAAACAGGTGTGTTCAATTTTAGTAAGTCCAGTGTGCTCCTGTATACTAGTTAATACCATGAAGGATTTGTTTTCAGTACCACATTATAAAAAAATGTTTATAAGGAATTCTGTTTACTCGGTAGTGACAAGTTAAGCCAGGACTTCAGGAAAAAGTTTAATCTGTTGTTGATACCGTTGTATCCACAGATGTGAAGGCTTAAAGCAGCAGACATGCAAACCATGAAATGTAGCCTTTTCTATGTAGTCCCTGCATGAATGCCACAGGTAAAGGTATCTTACTGGTTCAATTAGAATATGGTCTCCTGATTTCTGCAGCCTCTAAAAGAAATGCATCCACCATTCAAACCATCAAAAACACCATATGTAGATTATCACTCTCTCTCTCCCCCCAAGAAATGAACATCATTTCAAAACTATTGAAAACAACATGCTGACTTTCTTCACTCCTCTCAGCTGTTTAAACATATCAAGAATGAGATATTCTCCTCAGTAGCTTTCACACTATTCAGAGACGCACCAACATACAACCTTAGAAATCTTAACCACTTGGGTCATCTCATCCAACCCCACACCAAACTAGGATTCCATGCAAGACCATGCTTTCTCAGTTCTCAGTCCCAAACTGTGGGAATCTCTCCCTTTTCTCAAAGATCATTCCTCTTACCCAAGCTTCCAATCAGAACTGAAAGTATATTACAAGACTCAAGGAAAATAATGCTGATCTCTCTTTGGTCATAACACATAGCCTCTTCTTAACTTACCCTATTTCCCATCTACTTAGCTCTGACTCTACTTTTCATTATGGTTCTTTCAGGGTTCCAACTCTAATATCCACTCTTGTACACATTGCATGTATATTTTGTGTTCTGCAGTTACTGTGTGTCGTGTCTAAGTTCATATAGCCATTATTGTTATACCCTCAAGCCACCTCTGATATTCAATTTGTATATAATATATGTATACATTTCATTTCCTCACTTACTCTGTATAAAATGTCATGTATTAATTGTGTTTATATAATGTTGTGTATCTACTGTGTTTATCCCTGGGCTGAGAGGAATGAAATAATTCCAGTGGGATCAGTGCTGTACCCTGGTTAAAAATTCAAAATAAAAATAAAATGTCTTAGTTCTAAAAACATTCTATTTTACAGAACTTAAAAGCCTGCTTTTACCCAAAACAAAAGAATGAGTGTGATCTAAATAAAACAATGCACAGTACTTTAAAACAATTTAGATGCTAAATCTAAACAAAATAACCATAAAGTGTTTGGCTCAGGTCCACTTCCTAATAATAAAGTACCTGATCCTGCTTGGAGCAAGCAGTTCTGGGGAAAAAATGTTTATTCTCCACAGCCAATGTTATGGTCCTCCAGTTCACTTTTAATAGCTTCAGGCTCACCATGCTCTCCTCTGACTTCTGATGAGGGCTGTACAATTCATGCTTTATATACACTTCTTTCTGACACCATATTCCATTGGTATTTTGCGTTCTTAAAGGGTTATTAATCTCGTCTCTCTCTCTCTCTCTCTCTCTCTCTCTCTCTCTCACACACACACACACACACACACACACACACACACACACACACACACACACACACACACACACACACACATGCACACAATGCATGTTTCTGTATATCTGTGTATCTATAAATGTGTGTCATCATCTTCACTGAATGTCTGTTAAACTCATTTTGTTAGACAACAGAGCTGCAGAGGTATAAAGATAAATACTGCTGGTGAAGCGTGTGTCTGTGTGCCAGCAATGATTCACTATTTGTGGTCATTTATCTTTTCTCCACAGTTTGTACAAACATGGCATTAGTAAATTTAAGTATGGGGCTCGGGGGGAGGGGTGAATCCCTCCATAGTGGGGTGCACAGGGGCTTGCCCCCTATAAAGTATACTTTTTTCTGTCTCTTTCGCTCTGTATGAAATTTTCTTTAAATTCTTATTCTACAAAATAAGTAGTCAGTGAAATGACTGTTGAATGAATTTTCCATACTGCTTTGTCTTTCAGCGAAATAACATTCAATGAAAATTATATACGTATAAAGATATGAAGATAAATACACACACACACACACACACATATATATATATATATATATATATATATATATATATATATACACACACACACACACACACACACAAATAAACAAACATATATGTGTGTGTGTGTGTGTGTGTGTGTGTGTGTGTGTGTGTTTATGCATATGAGCAGGCATATTCTCTGAAGAGTATAATTAGTGAACCAAGAATCCAATAATGCAATGTAATGTAATTATGTTACAACCTACGCTATCTTGCGTTGTAACATCGTTTTAGAATTTTCTTCCTCCAAAGCCCCATATGAAAGACATGCTCCATAACATGGAAGGATAAAGCCTGGTCTATGACCATATATATGACCTGGTTTGCACTGCAGCCTGGGCATTGTAGGAGGCAGGGGCAAGAGTGAGTAGTAAATGAGTGCTTTTCCAACTTTGGAGGAAGGTGTAGTATGATCTGCAAATGTCAATAGGTGCTTCACATAATGGATGTCAGGGAACAAGCACCAAGTATAAATGGCTCAGGTGCATAGCTGTTCACCTCTTAGCACAGGAAATCTGGACAAAGCCACAATAATTGGGAGGACAGAGCATCAAAAATTGGGGCAGATTTTAAATACTGCTCTTATAAACTTAGAAAGTTGCTAGAAAAACTTGTTTGCATTAGCATGCATTTTCTGAAGGATATGAAGTCTTCAGCTCATATGCCTGTCATCATTTAGTGACTTCAGTTCTTAATGATTTGCTGGAAAAAAATTATAAGAAACAGACCAAAAATATGAGGCAAAAATCTAGACATTCTGCAAACTTCTGGACATTTGAGAGCTGTATGCTTGGCTCCACAAAACAATGCACCAAACAATGTATAGCACTGCAGCTGTACTTGGCACATGAATGGAGGCATGTTTGTGTCCCTGGAAGAGTACCAATCAGCTTTACTTTGGTGGCATGCTTGTCAGGTAGAGTGTAATAGGGTTAGTTAGGGCAGAGCAAAAATCCTTGGTGGCTCCCTAGATTATTACCCTGGATAGAGAAAGCTGATGGTTGTCATGAAAAATGGAGAAAAAAAGATAAAGAAAACAAATCACCACATTAAGAAAAGAACATGAATTGTGATGCAGACAGTCAATGTCACTGATAAAAATATGCCTGACGTGTGTATAAAACCAAATCAACTGAAAACGTTTTCACTGCTTGTATTTTGCTATCCATATCTATAAAACAGAGCTTCCAATTTCTCAGTTTTTGTATTAACTTTTTAGTCTCTTTCCCATATAGCCTTAGCTGTCATAACAGAATCCTTTTAACACATATCCTAAGCTGCCATAACATAAGCCTTTTTAACCCATACTCCTAAAGTACTTCATGTTGTCATGTCCCCATAAATATGGGTATTGCTAAACCAATTTTGTGTGTGGGTTCAGAGTTTACAGCTACTGCCTTTGTTTCATCTTCATTAATTTTGTATCCTGGAAAAACATGAAACTGTCTCAGAATGTTCCACAACACTGAGATGTTCTTTTCTGTTTTCATCAGGTACAAAATAATATCATCTGCAAATAAAGCAACTTTTCTCGATTAACATAGCAATTATATCCTTGAATTTCTGAGTCCCTTATTTTCTTTGCCAGTGTTTTTAAATATAAGGCAAATAACAAAGGGGAAAGAGTTTACCCTGCCTAGATCCTCTGTTCAAACAGAACATATCAGAGAGGAACCTCTGCTCTTTAATTTTTATCTCTGATCCCTCTTATATCCTCCTAATTAACCGTATTATTGTGTCAGGGAATGCAAATGCTTCCATTGTCCTACTCATAAAATCCCAGCTTACTCTGTTGAATGCTTTCTCTGCATCAAGACCCATCAACAACAGTAGTATTTTCTTACATTCTGCTTCCCTCTGGATCGTCATTGTTCTCCAGTTTCAGTATCTGTTTCATTTCCAATATACTCCCATTTCTTCTAGTTAACTCCTGTGCTTCTTTATGTCTCTCGAGCACTATTCTTTGGAACACTGAAAGAGGTTCCACTGACATAGTTTCTCTATGAGCTATGTTTTCAGAAGAATAAGAAGCAGAATCCCCTTCTGTTTGACAGCTCTCTTTTTGTTGAAAAAACTCTTGTATTTCCTCCTTAGCATGTTCTGCATCAAAAATGCCTTTGACTCAACAGGAAAAAATATTCTGAAGATAGCTGGATACAGCAGTTTGAATCTCACACCTGCTTCTCAACATTCCCTGATTTATGGAATAAATGTACTCTTCTTCTGTCTGGTGTACAGTGAGTAATCATTTTCCACAAACACTCTACCATCTCTAAGTTTTAGTACTTTGTCCATCTGCCAAACTTTTGTCAGAATCAACTCTTTCTGCTGGTAGGATTACATATTTACTATTAGAAGTCTTGGCTGCTTTTTCATGGCCAGGTTTGGAGTGCACACATGATGTGTCCTTTCAGTTAACAACTCCTGCAGTGGAATACTAGTCCAGTTGTTTATTTGTGCTTTTATAAAATCAAAACAGTATATTTCCTTCACCTTCTCTGGCACAGAAGAAAATCTCAGGTTTTCCCTCTGTGGTCTGTCCTCAAATTCTACCATTTTTGAACATCTCCTCTTGGGCAGTCGCATACTCTGCCATCCTTTTCTTCATTTTGAGCTTTGATTTTTGCAGTTTTATGAAATCATCTGAATGTCTGTTTAAAGCCTCTTCCATTTTTTCAGCCTGTTGTTTGAGTTGATATACTGATTCAGCATTTTATTTATTTTAATCAGCTCTCAGCACATTTGACTTATTTTTCCTCTAGGTTACTGGAAATCATGTCTTGCACTAAAGCTGGAGCTTGAACTCCTTTTTGCTGAATATCTGCAAGATTCTTGCCAGCTAGTGTTTTCTCCTCACCCTTTGTGGTTTATCTTCTTTCAGGTTCTCTAAATGTTGTCTTTGCTGGCATCCAGGAAGTGCACTTACTAGCTAATAACTGAAATTTAACCAAAAATACAAATTCACTGGCTCTCTTTTCTGAATTTCTGCCTTCTACTGGGAGAACTAAAATTAAGCGGAAGTCTGAAAAACATATATTCTTGAGAGATTATGCCATACTATGAATGTTGGGTCTATGGTCACCTAGCAGTCTTGCACCAATTACAAGTTAGTCTCCTCTGGAAAAGCTGACTCATTACTCCTACTGACATTATTAACTTTAAAATTATGAACTCTTTATTGTGCTTTCACTAGATCCAGAAATAGTTTTATTCTATCAGGAGGAAAAAAAATGAGAAAAACAGGATGCATCCATTTATACATAAAGTTCTTTAGACAACATCTTTTAAAGTGTCATAAAATCAAGATTACTGTTGAGTTGTTTGTCCTGAAATCTATTAAAGAAATATTTCAGCCCAGCCAGAAATTCAACCCAAAATCCTCTCCCCACTGCAAATACAGTTCAACTCTTATTTTATAGATAGTATAGCATCTCTAACTAAGGATTCCTCAACACCTAATCTGTACCCTGCCCAATAGACACATGTCACCACATCTACTTTCACCTTCAAACCTGTGCCCACATCCTATATAAAACTACTCTTAAACAAAATTAAACTTTGCTCTTCTTCAGCTGATGACCTTCCAAGTGAGTAACTAAAAATAGAAGCCAATACCTTTGCCTGTTCTATCTCAATCCTTATAAATATGTCATTCCAGGAATCCCATGTTCCCTCTCTCTGGAAAAAGGTACATATTGCCACTCTGCACAAAGGAGAAACTTTAACAGACATTAATAACTTTGAACCTATAGCAATCTTATCTCCTCTCACCAAAATACTTGTAAGATATATTCTGAAATAATTGACAGATTATCTCCTGCAGGACTAACTCCTATTCCCAATGTGATGATAGGAGGTACTGCCAGCCATGCCAGGAGAAGTAGGGCAGTGGATGTATGACTTGTGTCAGAACAGCTAGCTGGGATTTTGTAAATAATTATATATCATTTGTTTATCAAACTGATTTGTACAGATGCTTGTGCTGAAAATGTATTTGTGAGGTTTGCTTCTGTTAAAATGTATTAACAGTGCACCCTGCTAGAATGAAAAGAAATGTACATGTATTATTGTAACTGAATTAAATGTATATGTTCTAATAGAGGATAATGGGACAGCAGATGTTAACCAGCTAGCTTACTTTAAGAAAAATAAGGGAAATGTAAATGAGCTGTTAAACCATTAAAATGTCACCCCACTGTGCTGAATAGGAGTGGAGATGGTGGGTCTGGAAGAAACCTTTGTTCATTAGCTCAGTAAAAAGAGGGGAAGCCCCAGGCACTGCATAAACATTTAGATGTGTATTGTAGCCATCTATGCTAAATTTCTGTCTCAGCTTCAGAGGGAATACTGTGAAAACCTAGAGTCAGGTGGCCAGATGAGGTCATTCTGCAGGCCACCTTGGACATTATATTTTACAGGGAGTAATCTCCGAGTATTGAGTAATCTGTTTTGGGGAACCTAACTAGAAAGACTGCTCACATATTTCATTGTGCCTTGCTCTATCAAGTAAGTTATTAGGGAATAGCATTTATTTTAGATTCAGTCAGGAATATAGTGAAGCTTAGTTTAGAGATTGTTTTTCATTATTTGTATGTGTCTGCCCATCAATGTTATTTTCAATATTTCATGAGATTTGAACTCTGTGGTTTACTGTAAATATATATTTAGTATTTTCTTGTTCTTGTATTATTTATTATTAAAGTTTTCATTGTGGCTTGTCCTTTTTGGAAAATATTTAAGCTTTGAGAGTATTTGCACATATTTATTTGGTGATAACTCTGGCCACTCCTGAAAACCTTGCTGTTTGGTCAATGTTACAATTTGTATTAATATTAACTTCACTCAGCATAATTGAATACCCTTTTAAGAGCCTTATAGTAACTGACTGGTGGCAGTGAATCTACCTTATAGTCTGGGCAAAGTTGGTATAGTGGGTAATCTGTGCCAGATATTTCCAGGTGTGTGTGTGTGTGTGTGTGTGTGTGTGTGTGTGTGTGTGTGTGTGTGTGTGTGTGTGTGTGTGTAAATTAAATCTCAAGGTGTGTGTGTGTCATCTACTTGGGGCAGGGACACAAAGCACTGGTTTCACACTGCCTTTGAGGAGCCTTACTGGGGACCTGGGGAGAGAGAGATAGAGACACCTAGACCCTGGGGCTGTGTGCCCTGTGTGCTCTTAAGGGAAAATGTGCTTGATGCAGAGAGGTCTGCATCTGGAAATACTGATTGCATCCATTTGTATTCCAAGTTCATGTCCCTCTCTGGTGTCAATGGTGAGGATTCAGGCTCCTTGATTTCTGGCCCAGCATGGGGACGTCACACCCTACACAACATAGCTTCCATCCTTCCCATAGTTCTAGCACTGCCCTTCTAATATACATACATAATGTCAATAAAGCTACAGATAATGGCAAACTAATCTCTTCCTTGTTTATAGACTTGTCTAACGCCTTCAACACAGTTTGTGAAAGCAAACTTCTACTTCAAATGTCCTCACTAAGTCTCTCTCGGCCCACCCTTCTGTGGTTCAAAAGCTATTTGTCCACTAGTTATCTCCTCCTCACTCTTCTTTATGGTACTCCCATCCATAGTAACCTCCAGGCTTCACAAAAATTAAAACGTGAACAATGCTATAACAAAGTTGCTAAAATTGCAGCAAATACCCCTTTCATAACTCACCACTGCATAGCATTAAAAAGCCTACATTGGTTAGAACTGTATCATCAACTAACATGTACACAACTTTACCATGTATAAAATTATTCAGCATCCATCTGCCTGTCCAGCACTAAAGAACATTCTACACAACTATGTTCCCAGTTGGTCATTGCAATCCAGTGACCAAAATCTCCTGTCTGTCTACAAACCTAGCAAATCTGCTGAGCATTTTCTGTACTTGTACACGGTTGCTAAAGCCTGGAATTCCTTACCTGTATCCATCAGGTCTATACCCTCCCTCCCATCTTTCAAAACCACTCCGAAAGACTTCCTAGATAAAAGCTAGCTCTGTCCTTGCTCAAAACCAGGATATACTATATCCCTAAATGTCAGCAAGTACCTTTTCATTCCTTATACCTCCTTACTCTCCCTTATTCACTTGCTTCCTTAATTCTATCAAATTATCTTCCCTGACGTTCTCTCTAAATATGCCATAAGCTTGTTTTCCCTCATATTGCAATTCCTGTTTGTATCAGACTAACCTACATTTAATTTCTCCATAAACTGTCTAAAATTTCTTAATATTAAATGATTGTCATATAGCTTGTATCGATTCTTAACCGATGTTTTTATATTATGTCTACATTTTTATTTCAACTGAAGATGTCTTGCTTTATTTTTGAAGATTGTAAAATTATTGTTTTAAAAATGTTTTATAATAATTTGGAGCATTTCTCCCCAAGCCTCCATTGAAAATTGGCTTCTACCCAGTCGGACTTTCCCAGTAATCAAATGTCAATTGATAAATAAATAAATAAATATACCTCTGCTTAGCACTGTCATTATTGGAATCTTGAATGTTAGCATGTAACATGAGTCACACGCCACTGGTATTATGACATTAATGCTTTTCTTTGAGCAATTTTCCTTTTGTTGTGTTTATCTACGGATATATGGGTTGAATTGGCTGCTCATTGCTTATGTGTAAAAACAGGAGGGTAGCCAAATTTTAGGATTAACCAAAAATACATTTAAGCCAGCCAGAAATTCAGAAAATGCAGTTTAATAGAATATGCAACCATCTCATCTATCCAGTCCTACAAGTCACAAACAACTCCTATAGCAATCCTGTGATCACCATCTACAGAGTTTGCTAGGCAAGGAGGGGGAAACAAATAGACTGGCAAGCCTTTCTTCCATATCAAACATGCACATACACATACACCTACATACAATTTTAGAAAATCACATATTTGTCTACTACATATTTTTGGAATGCGAGAGGAAACTAGAGCAGCTGGAAAAAATCCACACCAGCTCAGGAAGGACATGCAGACTCCACAAAGACTGCACCCCAGCTGAGAATTAAACCAGAGAGACCATTGCTGTGAGGCAGCAATGCTATGGACTGTACCACTGTACCACCCATATGCAGTCATAAACCATCATGTATATAACAGCTTTTAAACAAATTTAAATCCTACAACATCTCAATGCACACAAATGAATTGTTTTTAAAAAGTGTATGCCGTTGCATACATGGCATATGTCTGACTATGAGTGTGTGCAGAGGATGTCATTAAATCAATTACCCATTTTTGTAGTTGTGTGAACTGAATGGATTACCCAGAGTAAATGTGAAACACTGTGTATTTCCTTTAATGTCTAATGTATATGTATTGAAGTATCCATGGAATAGCTTGCCAAGTATTTTTATGTAGCAATATAGTTTAAATGGATTACCTAGTGTTAATAAGTCTAGGTAGTTACTGAACGGACTGAAAATTATTTATATTTTGAGGTATGTGTTCAGTTCATTGCTCACTGATTATGTTCTGATGTTTATATTGAATGCTTTTGTAGTGCATGAAGAACTGTTACAGATGGCATCCTTCGATCACAAAGAATCATAGGTTTGTGCCTGTATTGGATTGATTCAAGCAGCGTCTTCTGCAGCTGTCCAGTCCAATCCAGGAGTGGCAGTCTTTTCTACATTCCGAGCAGCAGTAGACAGATGTCAGTCTGGTATCATGGGCACAAATCTTCCCGAGGGGTCTGTTATTCTCTGCTCTCCTTGCCAAAGTGGTTTCATACATCATACATAAAAAGTGCTTTCTTCACTTCCTGTTTCCAGGCATACTTGTCTGAGGCAAGAGAATACCAGGTGTTCATGCTGATGAAGAGAGTGCTGAGGTTAAAGTTGCAAATGCCCTTGTAGAGCAGTTTGGGTTACCCTTTTGGACTGTTTCCAGACTCCAGCTCTCCAAAAAGGAGGTGTTTTGGTATTCGGCCATCCATCATGCATGAGACATGACCCAACCAGCAGATACATCTCTATTTTAGGAGGGTGAACATGGAGGTGGTGACTGTCCTCTCAAGCACTGGGCTTTTGGGATCTTGTTCTGCCATGAGATACCAAGTATGTGCCTAAGGTAGTGTATATGGAATACATTGAGCCACTGCTCCTGTTTTGAGTGCAGAGTCCATGATTCACTGGCATACAGTTATATGCTCAAAACACAGGCTGTGTAAACCTGCACCTTGATGTGCACACTGAGCTTACCATTAGCCCACAGTCTCTTCATCAGCCTGGAAAACATTGTGGCAGCTTTTCCAGTGTGCTTGCTGATCTTGCTATCAAACGACAAATTGCCAGAGATTCTACAGCCTAGGCATACAAACTCACGGACAACCTCCAGCTCATAGGTCATTCATGCTGATTGATGATTCATTGTCCACATTTTGGTCCATCACCTGGGTCTTCTTTAAACTGATTGTGCGGCCACATTCCATGCATGCATCTACAAAGCAAATCATGAGTGACTGAAATTCTTGCTGAGAACTCATGCTCTGATATCAGGAAAAGAAACTTGCTAAACACTTCCCTAGTGCAAAACCCAATCATAACAATGCTTAGGGGTGCTTAACAAAAGTTTCTTACACATTCCTAATAAAGGTGCAATGAGGTCTCGTGCTAGGGACAGTGCTAGCAGATAAATGACATTGACAGAACTGGTAAAACAATATTTAAAAGCTGTTAGGACATCACTCTGCCACACATATCATAAAAGCATGGATGAATAGTGTCTAACACCTTTTAAAAGCTGTTTTACCTTCTGTTAGAGGAGCACTTTGTTCCTGCCTGCTGTATCCCTCAGCTGTCCCTGCTTTTGACCTGTCTTTTGTAAAATCTTCGATTTTTCTGGCAAATCACTGAAGATGCAGTCAGTCAATAAAGCTACTCATTAGAGTTCTGTACTTATTTTTTCAATAATGCATGTTGATGCAAAAATCTCTTCTATTAACCTTTTAAGTGAATGACAGCAATATATTTAAAAACTGTTCCTAATGTTAATCCTTTGCTCTGCACACCCCCAAGTCCCCCATTATTTTTGTATCTGTCCATAAGTTGACAGGTATGCTGCTGTGTGTTTTCCAGTGCTACATGCTTTATTGGCTTTAAAGGTCAGTAAAGCATTTCATGCTTCAACACTTTCTCTTTTTTTTCTGTAACTGGTGGTACATGGAGCTGATAAAGCTCCACACACTTCAAAAACTTAAGATTGGATCTTCAGTCTCAAGGGGAATTTCTTGGCATAATAAGCAGATTATGATCGAAGACCTGATCATAATCCTCTATACGTGCAGTGGTACAGTTTGAATGTCAATGTGTTTCATGTGCTGAGATGCAGTTTGAATGAATCGACTAGTGTTTATGTTCAGATGTAGGCATTGCATTGATTATTCAATGTTTATACACTGATATATGAGCTGAAAAGATTGCCTAGTGTTTATGTGCAGATACTTCATGGATTTCCCAATACTTATTTACCAAGGAGTACTTTGAATAGATTTCTTAGTGCTTATGCAGTGAGATGTATGAGGAATGGACTGCCCAGTGTTTATGCTTTAAAGAGTGATGAAGTGTATATCAAATGGAATGCTTATCCACTGAGTTATGTATTGAATGGATTGCTCAATGTTTAAACAATGAGGTGTGTATCAAACAGATTTTCCAGTTTTTATGCACATAGGTGTGTGTGGAAAGGACTGCTCAGTGCTTGCATAATATATTTCCCAGTGTTAATATACTAAGGTCTATGTCGACTAAATTTCTCAGTGCATTTGCACTGAGGTGTGTGTGTGTGTGTGTGTGTGTGTGTGTGTGTGTGTGTGTGTGTGTGTGTGTGTGTGTGTGTGTGTGTGTGTTTTCAGTGGCTTGCCCAGTGTGAACACACACGTGTGAGTTGAAACGCTTGTTCAGTGTTTGTGTGCTGATATATGTAATGAATGAACTATCTGGCCTTCGCATATAATGGGAATAGGACAGAAACTTCTAGTATGGATACAAAACTTTAACTCAAATATAGCCAAAGGACAAAAACTTTTGAAAACATACAAGCACCACATAAAAAAAATATTTGCATTCTTATGAGCTGTATTATAAAATATACAAATTTCAAGGTAGATAAGAAAAGGTCTAGGAATTTATAACACTACAGAGTTGGCGTTTTAGTATCACTGTACAGAATCTTGTAGTTACATACAAAAGACATAAGATGTGAGCTATGTGATGTTACACATTAGAGGATTGTAATTAGTGATGACTTCAGAAATTAAACCAAAAATTACAGAGGCATATGTAAAGGAAATTTCTATTTGTTTTGAATAAACAATTTCATCTAAGTTTACTGTAGATGGCAATATACAGTGCTGAGTTCCATGCTTAAATACAAAGAAACGAAGGATAAGCACATGATTTAAAAACTGGCTCAGGGTCCAGGCTGCTAGGTGGTGAGGTATTTCACTGTGATGCATTTAACTGGGTATACATGGCTGAACTGCGATTCAGCTACAGAGACATATGGCTGTTACATATTCATAGCAGGCACAGAGAAGCACACAGCATCATGCTCACAGCCTCAGCAAACAAGTGCACAAGGAAGAACTAATGCTCATTGGCTCCAAAGGGACCTAGAAACAGCAGGCAGTGTAACCGACATTTCAGAAAGATGCCTAGTGGGCATGTCAGTGGAAATGAAAAATTAATTAAACAATGGACAATGCCTTTATTAAAGGTGGGTGGGGACCATTACCCCCTTCACAGTGCCTGGGGAACATTGCCTAAAAATGTAATTTAGCATAAGTTTGACTACAGCACCATGCTGGATTTTTCCATGTTGTTGCATACTTCTACATACTGTAGTTACATAAGCATGTACTGCACACCAAGCACAATTCACATCACTTCCCCTGACCCCATGCAAGTATCTATTAAAGCTGTGGGTATGGAGCTGCATGCTTCTCTGTTTCCACAATTAATCTGTGGCAGTCGTATGTCTCTGCAGCTGAATTTGTCTTCAGCCATGTGTCCCCAACCAAATGTACCAAAGTGAAAATGTCTTGTTGCCTAGCAGCCTGAACCATACAAAAACAACTTAAAACAACCTATAAGATTTTGGCCATTAGGCTTCTGAAACAAGCCAAACTGAAAGGAAAAGGAAAGTTGCAGGCATTTTAGGAAATGACCCAGTTTTCACAAACAAAACAGACATTAATGTGAAAAATCTGGTTAATTTTCACTGCAATCCTCACAGTCATATTACTGATGTCAGCCTTAAAAGTTGCCCTATTCATGCCAGGACTGCAGCATTTGGCAATACCTGAGCAGTGCTGACCATCATACCTGCCCAGGTGACAAAAGAAATTACTTGGTCAAATAAAATAGCAACTGTAACACAACCAGAGTGGTTTATGTCACCTCCTGTAAGTGTTCCACTTGCCACAACTTCTGTTTGAGGAAGATCATTCTGAGACTCAGTACAAAGGTACATGAGCACTTCTGTGCCTTCAAGTGAAAATGTACTCAGCATTCCCTCATCTAGCACAACACCTCCTGTGGTAACTTTGAAAACTGAATCTTCCAAATGTATTCTTGTGGAAGTTGTAGGTGGCAACCACAACTGTGGGTGTAGCACTTGTGATTGATGGATGATCACAAAGGTTTGATTGTTCTGATTTTCTTTTTTTTTAGTAAGACTGCAATGTCTTACATAATTTATTTTTCTGTTATGTACAACAGTGTCAAAGTAGATTGAAGTACAAACATTTGGGGAACAACCTTATATGTCAGGGAATGTCCTGGGGAGCACTTTGAGTACAGAGTAGGGGATGGCAGGTATCCACATCAGTGATTATAAGGCATGAGCAGCAAAGACCTAAAAAAATGTCAAAATATATTAAAAATCATATGGGGCTGCAGTTTAACTTCTCAAGACAGATTGGTAGTGAAAGTGTACTGCATAAAATCATTCTGTCATGGAACTATATAAGTAAAGCCCATTCCAATTGGTTCTGTGAAAAAGCTATCATTAAGATAACTATTAATTTTAACAAACAATCATAATCTTTTTCACACTTTTGAAGACTGGTTACAGACTTTATGAAACGCATAGTCAAATTTCCAGCACTGTCTTATAAAACAAATGGTCTATGATGTGTTCTTGGTTTACGTTGTAACTTTTGGGAAGTAGTGGGCCATATATTATTCAGGCACATATTGGTTTCAGCTTGCCAGGTGCTTCTAACAGACATACTGTGTTGTGCCAGAAAACTCCCTGCAGAAAAGACCATATGGGCAACTTCTTGCATCTAGATAGTAATTAAGTCATCGTAAACTAAAAGTATGTATCTTCACATATAATTGTGGATGGATCCTTGTGCCTGTACTGTGAATCTGGACCATGCAGCTTACCAGATAATGACACACAGAAAAATATTCATTACAACACGCTGCACTGCTATTCTACACTGTATAACCTGACCTGTAAATGCATTTTATGATGCTTGAACTGCATAATTCGTTTGCTCTTTTTAATTAGTAATTATTACACAAAGATATTACATACCAGCATTCTTATATATGTGCAGAGTGCATATTATATAGTCAAGTAGGAAAACCTATGGATGTGTTTTAACAATATAAAGGATTATGATTGGGTTTTTAATCACAAGCAATTTCTTACATGTTTGAGAAGTACATTCAAAAAAATCACTTCAACAGCTGACTGAAATGAAATTTGACAGATGAATCTTGAAATCTACTTTGAAAGCATACAAACATTATGACTGGGTCATCAATTATATCTAACTTATGTGTTCAAAAAGCTGATATCAAGAAATTCATCTAAGAGTGAAATGAAGTAAAGCTAAAGAGGTGCATCTTGACATCCTAGTTGAGAACATATAATTAGTGTTATGATCTGAGACAGATACAATCATAATTCTATGTAGTGCATAGAACTTCATATGCTACATGTACAGCTACTTACAGAAAAAAGTATTTTCCCTGATTTTGTTGCATAATTGCAGTGCTCCATGCACTACAGCGTTGTTAGGATCAGAGAGATCCAATCATACTTTATAGTGCAAGGACATTCACCTGCTCCATGTACTATCAGTTAAAGAAATAAACAGAAAGAAAAAAATGTAGGAGATCAAAGTGTTTCACAACTTTAGCTGCTACATTCTACTGCAAGACAGGGAGAAAAAAAGAAAATAACTTGCAGGAGCATGGAATGCTTTACAGCTTTGAAAGTTGTAAAATACTGAGTTATGCCTCATTCAGCAATCAAAGACAAAATATGTATCTGGTCTTGTCAGTGTTTTAAAATCTGTAATTTACTTTGTGTTTCATACAAAAAAAAAAAGTGTGGCAGTCCAAAGTGATTTGTAGCATTTTAAGCTGTTTTAACATTTTGTTAGTGTTTTCTGATGGCCATTGCTTATGCTCTAGTGTGAGAATAGAGACTAGAGGTTACATCAGAAAGGTGCCCAACAAAGTTGTCTTTTTCCCAGTTTCAGAGGGTAATCATCATGCTCCATGCACTGCAAATACCTTGTGATGCTTTAATTTCTCCACTCTCTTCCTGTAGATTAGTAAACCTATAATACAACCACTTGATTGTAGCACTGACTGTTTATGGTTATTATCATAAGCCTGTAAATTATTTTATTAACACACAATTTACTTAGTTCATACCACTGCATTTTTTATGTTGTGTAGTACTCTAGTTAGAGTTTGCATGTACAAAACTTGGACCATGGGATTAAAGCTATGATATTCAAAACATCATTCTGTAGTCATGGGTTTGATGCCATCAGTTTCAGCTCTCTTACTGTGTGATTCTATGGAAGTCATTTACCCAGCCAACCAACTGTAAATGCTTTGTTAGCACAGCACCCACTTAATTATCACACATACAAATCTTTCTCTGCAGCCCTCTACAAAATTATTTATCAGCTGGTTTCTTCTTTACGAAGGCAGCAATCTATGTATGTAAATATCATATATATCCATTACAGTAACACACCTTATAAGTTTTCTTCTATTTTATAACCTCTGTAAGCATACAAAATACTACCAACTTGTCTTGAAATGCTCACACTAAAATGAAACTATTTATAAACAGATCTACATAATATGTAAACCATGTCAGTACAGTACTGCTGTATATGTACATTACTGCTTTGTATAACCTCTGACACTTATGCCACTGCATTTTACCGGTACTGCGGTGGTAGTGCTGTTGCGGTAGCGTTGTTGCCTCACAGTTAGACGTTGCCCATTTGATTCTCAGTTAGAGCATCTTCTGTGTGGCGACATGCGTGCAGCGTGAACGGGCGTTCCTTCATTGAAGGTTGTGCGTTAGGCCCGGCAAGCCAGCACATAAAACTCTACTGCCAATCATTAGCGGACCGGAGTTCCGCTGTGGCGACCCCTAACCGGGAAAAGCCGAAAGACACAAACAATCAATAATTTTAAGCATTATGAACTGTCTGAGCCTGAAATGAGTCCAATTGAATCAGTGTTCTACCCTGGTTAAAAATTTTAAAGTAAATAAATAAAACCAGCACTCCTGGGTTTTCTCTGAAATGTGTTTTTTTCTGCCTCGTGGGCTTATTTTGTTAACAAATGAAAAAAAAAAAGTTTATAGAAAGTCCACATGTACTTTGTGTACAAGGTCACAGCACCATCACACTGCACAGTAGATTTCTAGCTAGACTGATGTAAAAAATGAATAACAAGACAGACAGCCCAGAAGTAGAGAGCAAAGGTCAGATTAATCAGATGGGACATTGCATGGCACTTTTGTCACACAATACCTAGCCTGTCATTTAACCTTCCCATTGCTCTGTAGCAGTTACAGTAGGGAGTCCAAATCATTAGCAAAGAGTATATGAATGCCTTCAGTAACATTTGTCATATAAATGAATTCAAAATGCAGTGATTTATGTTTTATGTGAAAACATTTAATACTTTTAACAGGACTCTTGGAATCCTTCAGCCTAGACAGATGATATCATGTAGATCACAGTATAGCAAAGAAATGGCATGCGGATATAGCATGCCTGCCAACTGTCCCTGTTTTTTGCAGAATATCGCTGATTGCCCCTCATATTGTCAGTCAATAATGCCAGACATTACAGTTTTCGTAATTCTTATTGTTCAGAAAAAGCACGTTGATGCAAAAGCTACTGTTTTATGATCTTTTGTGTAAATTACTGTCTAAAAAATTTTCCATTATTTGGATTTATAATATTTGGCCTTATCCGGAATTCTTGAGCAACGATGATGAGAGGTGAGGGATAGAGCTATAAACTGTAAAAAAAAATCAATGGAAAACATTAAATAGGAGATGCCACTCCCAAATTGTGTGAAAAGAACTTGTAATAGAAACAGAACAGTATCTGAAACAAAGAATAAACACAACAGAAAAACATTACCTCTCCAAAGACATCTGGTTGATTTCAGAAGGTTGCCATGTAATACCTGGTAGAGCTTGAGCAAAATGAACAATATGCTGCCCAGAACCTGATGCAATTTCCAGTATGAAAGACTCCTCTTTGGGGTCCAGGTAATTTGTCAGCACTTCCAGGATAGCATCTTTGTTTCTTTCTGCTGCAGGAGAGACTAGCATTATTGGAGGGAAACAAATGCAGAGACAGACCGTTATAGGGAAACAATGCTCTTTTTCTGTCACATGCAGATGAACAGAACTGCACCACTTCCCAAGTCCAATGACAGACCAGCAGATAGATGGCTTCTGGACTGTAGGAAATTCAGAGAAGGCCTGCTTTTGTATAATGTAGTGTAATAATAAATAGCAGAAGAAAGGCCATTTATTAGTTCTATGCTGTCCTGGTGGTAAGTGATGTGATGAAGAGCTGGGCAGGTCCCTCATCACAGATGGTAACACAAAGATTATGACATACATAACAGGATTCACGCAGCATCAGGGATTGATTTAGCTCATTATGAAAAGCCAGCATGTGGCATGTAATCTAGGTCAGGGAGGATCTAGGATTACAGAGTTTATCCATTTATTGACGTAAGAAGCTAAAGGCTCTCTTCAGCATCCCAGTGTTGCAATACAGACTTAAGAGAAGAACTCTTCATAGTCAGGAAGCAAGAAAGGGAACTGGAGTGATCATATCTGTAAACCTAAAGGCAGCTGACAACGTGCTCAGACTGTGTGCAGAACCAATTGGCTGTTGATCTGCCCAAGGAAATCTGGGACAAAGCAGGAATTAGGATATGCCCATATGCAGTCAGATTCAGACAGATGCTTGGGGAAAGGTGCAAGCAGTGTATACATGGGGTGCCCAATGTTAAGCAAGAGTCAGTGGATTGCCTGTATGCACAAATGTGTGAGAAACAGGAATTGGTTAATACTTGTGTGTGGGAAGTGACACCTGGATGCCAATGTACAATCAGCAGAAACAGGGAAGTATCCATATTAATGTGTGCTGGGTACTGGGAAGGCCTTATTCTGAATACTTGGGAAAGATCTGGAAGTCATATCTCCAGTAGTCTTTGAACAACTCACTGCTTCTCACACTAATACATTCATGGAATCATGTCCTTTAGTGTACTCCCTGGAAGTATAAAATTGCTAATAATGTCTACCTTTTCAACTCCTTCAGTAAGGATATTTTGTCTCATCCCTTTAGCTTGCTTGAACCGTCATCTCCCTTACAGCTATAGGCTCTCTTGCTCCAATTAATTTACTACCCTGCTTATTCCTGAGCTTTATTACCCCAGCTTGTTTATGAGCTGCATCCCTGCCCTCCTTACTGAACTGTATTAACTCAACTTGCTCCTGAATTTTACCTCTTTGTTATTCATGAATTCTGTTATGCCTATTTATTTCTGAAATATATTACTATTAAGTATTCCTGAAATATATTATACATGCTTATTATAGAAATGTGACCCCCTGCATATTCTTGAACTGTATTATACCATTCTAATTCCAGAAATGTACTGCTCCTGCATGATCTAAAACTTTATTACCCCTTCATTCCTGAACTGTATCACTTCTGCTTTCTTCTAATCACTTAATTCATATGCTTCAGAAGTCAGTCTGTCACTGTGTCACAAAAAGTCTTTTTTCTCTCCCCTACTGGTTTAGTTTTATACTGAAGCTACGTTAACTAGTACTTATTATCACATGAAGGTGTTGTTTTTCATGTCACATAATTTTAGCATTCCTACATTTAAAGTTGTTTTATGTTACATAAGCACAGTGGTTTGTGAAAATTCATGCTGTACATAATGAAACAGGCCTTAGTTTGAATACTCTGGACAGATTTGGAGGTCATATCTCTGGTGACCTCTGAACAACTCATTGCTTCTCACACTAAAATATTCCCCAGATTTACTGCTTTAGCATTGTTCATCGGTTCCATAATATGCCTGCAAGTGACACTGTCACCACATAATTTACTTAGTATCATAGGATCATAGGAAGCTACTGGGCTATTGGCCCTGAGATCCTTACAAGCCTAGCCAAGAATTTAGCCCATGTTATAAACAAGTCAGCACCCTATGCCACTGTCCAGCAGGGACACAGGTGGAATCCCAGGGGTGTATTTTCTGTTCCCCATCCAGTTATCCAGGTTGTGCTTAAAAAGGGTTAATGGGGTACTCTGCTTTACATGGAGAGGGAGTCTATTCCACAAAAGATGGAGTCTCTGGGACACAAATCTGTCCTGCCAACAAGTCCTATTGATGTCACAAACCAGGTTGAAGTCACGTGTGCGGGTTACTTGAGTGGGGTTTGACTTGCGAATATGCAGTAGTCCCATCAGGGCGGGGTCTGAGATTGCTTTGTATGCCAGACAGAAGTCACCTCTGAGGAGTCTGTAGGAGACTGAGTAGAGAGACAGGGCTTTTAGCCTATCTGTGTATGGTAGATGTTTGAGGCCCTGGATTCTCCGGGTGAGGAACCTTTGTGGTCTCTCCAGCTGCTGCATGTGCTTTGTGAGGTACATGCAGAAAGGGGCATTGTACTCAATAATGGGTCTTATAAGGGAAGAATACAGGGATGTTTAGCTCATATTCTTATGTTTATGATGTTCTGTATTGGTCTATTTAGGCATTCCTTTGGGCAATGCATTTGTGTTATATGTTTTGCTTAGGTATTCCTTTGCATGTGTGTTGTATTTTCTGTTTCAGTATTCTCCTAGGTAACGAATGTCTGCTGTATGTTCTATTGAGGTTATTTCAGAAGGCTGTGCTGGTCTGCTTCATATTGTATTTGGGGATTCACCTTAGCAATGCATGAATATTGGCATTTTTGTTGTATAGTGGAATCCATTAAAAGTAGGACAATTAAGATGGAATGGAACCTGAGACAGAAGTCATGAAAAGATGGTTGAGAGGCATATCATAAGATTCAAAGGGGGGAGGGCAAGAAGTAACACAATGAATCATTTATGTGCAGAAAAGGTGTTTGTGATTTTAGAACCAATTAGTAACAGAAGTAATGTATTCAAATACAATTGAAACATTGCATAAAATTTCAGACAAATGAAGCCAAGTGTAAAGACACAAATAAAACAAAAACTGTGCAGCTCACAGCACATATGGAAGTAGGCAAATGGGTGGCCCTGTTGTTTGACATCATGTTCTCCCTCCATATACATCACTATTAGTCTTGACTAGGCTTTGTTGTTTTAGAAATGATAATATGAAAACAATATACGATGAACCAGATATGTAGATGTGCTGAGAAGTTAACATATATTCTCTGCAAGTGTGCTACAAGTAACATATATTATAAGCAGGTGCAACAAGGGGTACAAAGGGCTTCATAGGGAGGGCAATACATATTTCATGAAGAAAACAAGACTTTTCCATCCTCAAACAATGTCAGAACAATGGTTTCTGCATTCCCAGCTCTGAAAACTTGAAGATATTATTTCACATTTCCAGATGTGCACATACCAAAAGGTATAGACAGAAGCATGACACAATGTTTATGCAGGTAGGAAGAATGAAAGGATATATATATATATATATATATATATATATATATATATATATATATATATACATACATACATATATATCTTTGCTACTTCTAGTAAAGTTGGCTTAGACTTTGATTTCCATTTTCTAGTGATTGCTTTTTTGGCAGCCACCATAATTAGATTCAGCAAGCCATTACTATGTCTAGGGAATTCTGATTCTGTGTCATACCTCCAAAAATCATTTACTTAGTTATATCAATGTGCTCATCCAGTATCTCTGACACAGCAGTCTGCAGGGAATCTTTAAAGTCTGTCAACTCATTACACTCCCAGAAAATATGTTTCCAGTTACCTCTTTCTTCCCTATCACACCTCCAACATTTGCCGTTTACCTGAGGAAAATTCTTTGGAGTCTACTTGGGGTATAAAAATACCTACGTAAATACTTCCAAGCAAAGATCCTAAATCTTCTAGACTTTGTTGCACATTTGGGAAACATACATATATATCCCCCATTGTTTCTTTGTGAATTACTTATCCAATCTCTCTTTCCAATCCTTTCTAACCTCCTCTGATTGATTCCTATATTTATCATGCGATATTTTATATGGTCCTCTAATTATTCCTTTCTTAATGGCAACTTCTGTTCTAGATTCTACTAAAAAATCTACCAGTGCTGGTCTTTCATTTAGGACCCCCCCCCCATTTCTTTCTCTTTGCCTATACTCTGATACCAATCCCTGACAGGGAAGGCAATCTCTAACCTGCAGTCCAAATAAGTTCTTGGTGTCTTCCCATTCTATTACTTTTCCCTTTCTAATTATGCACTCCCAATAACTTGGTTCCTTTGCCAGTTTTCTCCGATAAATTCCAGCCCCCACTTCCTATTGTCTGTATCCCTAATTGCGGTCATCCCTATCAGTAGAATCTTCTTTCTTCATTCCCATGTTGGCTTAGTTCTTAGAATACGTTTTGATACTTTATGAATATAATATTCTGTATGATTATTGTTATTCTCCTTAAAGGTCTGTATCCAAAATCCCAATCTCTTGTTGTTTCTTGAGCTTCCCTCATTTCATCATCATCTCTTTCTATTGTGAATTATAGTTCTCTGCTTGTGCTATGTATAGGAGCCTTAACTGTGTTGCTCTGAAATACCCCATCAAATTATGTAATCCCAGTTTGCCTTGTTCTACTGAAAGGATAAGCTTATACCACTTAACTCGTGTTGTCTTCTCCCCCAGATAAAATCCTTCAGCTCTTTATTAATTGCTATCCACAACTTCTCCTCTGGTTGATAAAAACATGCCTGTCCTGTGTATAAGACCAAAGGGACTAAAAACATTTTAATTGCTTGCATCTTACTACTGCTATCCATATAACAGAGCTTCAATTTTCTCAGTTTTTGTATTTTCTTTTGTTTAGTATATTACTGAGGTAATACCTTATTTTCTGTTTAGCATTATGCAGTTGCTCCTCTTCATGTTCTGTGAGAATCCCCACATTTTGCAATACTTCGACATTTGTCAGTCCCTCTAAATAATTCTTATTACTTCTTAACCATATCTCTCTTTCTTTTATTTCCACATTAGCTTTAAACCCCACTTTAATTTTATCCCAATCCCTAGCTATATTTTCAGAAGAATTATCTATCTTCTCTAATAGCTCCTGAATAATTTTCACTGCCCATTCCTTAAATTCCTCTCTTTTCAACAGATAGGTGGGAAAGCGCCAGTGTCTCATTTTTTATTTCATCACTCTGTGTTTTTATTTTAGTTATTATTGGCACATGATCTGAAAGAGTTATCGAGTGAGTATCAGCATCTTCAATTAAATGCACATGTTCCTGTGAAATGTAAATTCTGTGTAACCTTGCCCAGTTTTTGTATCTGGGGAATAATATGTAAATTCACTCCAAACTCCTAATACTGAATTCACATCTTCCATGCCAAACATTTTCATGAATTTCTTTAAAAATCTACCCTCCTTTGTTATATTTTCCATTCTGGGCCCCACAGACACATCTTCACTGTTGCAAATCAAATTCCATTCCCTACCTACAAGTAATATTCATTGCTGAAAGTTGATTATTTCTCCCAGAATTTTCTTAAGCTCCATTATAGCAGTTTTCAGTGGAATATAAATCCATGCCAGTGTAATCCTCCTCCCCTGCCAGTAGACCCTTAGTACTACAAATTACCATTATTGTCTTTTTTATCCACTACTGGAGCTCCCTTGTAATTAATATAAGTACTCCTCTCTTCCTTTGCCCTAGGTATTCCACTAATTAACCATCTTGAAAACCTTTCTTTATCAAATCCATATATTCACTTCTTTCCAAGTGTGTCTCCTGTGGCATAGTTATTTGGACTCTAGAGTTTTTAATATTGTTCACTACTCTTTCTTTTTTGTATTTATCTGTGAGACCATTAATGTTTAAAGACATTACAGAAATCATCATATTCTTGAAAAATTATTATTCTCACATTTTATGTATAACAGCTTTTTTGTTAAATGTCTAGTTTCATCTTTTGGATTATATTTGTGTACTCTTTGGCAGGTTAATCTTTTATACAGTTGTTTCTTGTCCTCTCCATTTGAGCCTATGTCACATCTTACAGAATTTTTCTTTTATTGAAAACCCACAGGCATAAAATACACCCCAATACCCTGAACTGACAGCCATACACATAGACTTGAGCTAACCTAAGAGAAAGGTTATCCATGCTAAGATGCATGGTATAGCCTGTGATTCTTTTAAGTGCTATTTGTGTTTGTCTTACCTATATAGCTCTCCCAGATGGGAAAATACTTGAATGTTTTCAAAAAAGCATTTTCTCCAACTGTTTCTCTTTATCAGATTGCCTGCTAGAGACATGAACACCAGTCACAAAACTGCCAAGCATACCCTTGTTTACTAGAAAGAAAAGCCTTATAATATTCAATATTATTTTTAATTTACTAGTTTTTGCTTAAAACGTGTTAGTAGATTAAGCGAATGGCCTTAAAGCACACTAATGTTTTCTTTTGGCATGGTCTTTTAACCAGATTTTGTTTACATTGTAGTGCCTACATTTCTTAAAACTAAACAAGGAGAAAGAGAGATGAAGGGAGTAAAAAAAGAAAAAAACAGGAGTACCTATTTGCATTAGTATCCCCACTACACTTAATAATAACTGAAAAACTTTACTTTTTTAACATGCAAAGAAAATCATGCACTATCAAAACAGTACTATTAACAAAAAAATATATTTTACTTACAGTTAACTTTCTCTGCTCTCCTCCCCTCTCCTGAGTATTTGTACAAATATTAATGACATGAAGTAGGGCATATGCTTTAATGTCATCTACAAGTTTAAGAAATTCTAAAAAAGTCCAATATTTCCTTGTTCTGTCCTGTTTCACAAATATAATTATTGATTAGTAATCCCACATTTGTCAGTTTCCAAGTTACTGATTTTCTTCTCCAAACATTAATGATATGAAGTAGGGCATATGCCTTACAGTCCCTTACAAGTTTAACAAAGTCCACGGAAGTCCAATATTTTTAGATTCTCTTGTTCTAGTTCTGTTCATCACCATTTCCTAAACCCTGACTCTGCTTCATTTCTAATGTACTCTCAATTCTTCTAGTCAGCTGTTGTGCTTTTTCCCCCTCTCTCAGGCATTTTTCCATAGAAACACTGAAAAAGGTTTCACTGGAACAG
>NC_056733.1:196017977-196045477 GCF_019279795.1 Protopterus annectens
GCCCAGTAACCAAGAAGCCTCAATCCTCACAGCTAATGCTAGTGATGGGTGTGCACATTGGGAGGATAACAAGTACACACAGAGTAAAGTACAATTTCCCTTAAGAGTACACAGAGATCACAGTCAGACTGGGGCCTGGTTTCTCCATTTCTTTCCAGATCCCCAATAAGACTCCCCACTGGCACAGCTATAGAGTGGAGTCTTTAGCCAGGGTTCCAAGCCAAGTCCTCCCAGCACTCCCTCTGTCCAACCAGTGCTCCATGCCCCTGCCCAAGTAGCTGACACACACACACACACACACACACACACACACACACACACACACACACACACACACACACACACACACACACACACACACACACCCACACACACACACACACACACACACACACTTATTTGAGATATGATTTATATACAAACACACAAACACTCCTGGGGAAGGCTGGCACAGGTTCACTAGGTACACCACTTATGCCTAGGCTATAAGGTAGAACTCCACTACCACCAGAACCCCTAATATCAGCTACTAATATGTCCCTTACCAAAGGGTGCCCAATTTTCCTGTGCAATATTATTATCCAATTAGTAAGTGTGACCAGAACTTTTAAAGTTATTGGAGTGGCTTAGTACAGTATTACTAAATACATGCAAGTACTCTAGAGCTTAAATTATCTCTACACAAAACAGGTTTAAAAATATTTAATAATAAATAATATAAACACAAGACAAATCTCCTCAATTCAACACAGTGCTAGTCAAGAGTTCAGAAATCACAGGAAACTTTAAAACAATATTGTTGGATAGTCTGACATAAATATAGCAAACAGCTAGACTAAATCTGACTAAATTCCTATCTAACTCTAACAGCAATACTGTTCTAAATAAACTTACATACATTCATACATACATACAGAGCAAAAGCAGAGTGCTGGTGATGTTGTCAGCTCTGAAGACAAATGCAAAATGCTATCTCTTTCTCTCTGAGATCTCTTAAATTGATAATACACAACTGCTGACTCATTTTAGATTGCATCATTCTTGACACTTTTCTGGTTCTCAGGCTACCAGAAACTCTAAATTTACATTTCTTTTTTTTCTTAGTAAGCGTGCACCTGGCCAGGAAACCACAGCAATAAAAGACATTATACATGTAAAACCTTGCAATTAACCCTGATCTCAAATCAATAGAAGGAATGCCTTCATCCAGACATTCTGTCTCTGAGCTTTGAGATCAAACAGTCATAAAATGATTTACTTTATCAGTTTTCTTCCAGCAGGATGCAGTGTGGTTACATTTTTGAAGTTCAGAACATATAACACAGTTTTTCTTACATTTAGTTTTCTTACATTTGTAAAACAGCCTGTGGATTATATTAATATTTACAATGACATAGAATTATCTACAAAATTCTATCTAGCTGGGCTGGCAGCCTTTCAGTTTTTCACAGAGTAGATCAACACAAACAACAAAAAGCTGGAAAAATGGAAGAATCTTTAAACAGATATTTAGATGAGATAAAGCTGCAAAAATCAGAGGTTGAAATGAAGAAAAGGCTGGCTAAATATGAGACTGCTCAGGAAGAGATGTTTAAAAAAATAATAGAATTAGAGGACAGAGCACGTAGCAAAAACCTGAGATTTTTGGCTATACAAGAGAAGTTGGAAGGAACAGACTGCAATCATTTTATGAAGGCACAAATAAGCAACTGGATTGGTATTCCACAGCAGGAGTTGTTAGTTAAAAGGGCACATTGTGTGTATGCTCCAAAGCTAGCTATAAGAAAGCAATCTAGACCTTTAATAATAAAGATGTAATCCTACCAGCAGAAGGAGTTGATTCTGACAAAACTGTGGCAGAAGGACAAACTACTAAAAGTGGGAGACAGCAGAGCATTTGTAGAGAATGATTACTCATGGTACAGCAGACAGAAGATGAGCAAATGTATTCCCTATTCAGGGAATGTCAAGATGCAGGCATGAGATTCAAACTGCTGTACCCAGCTATCTTCAAGGTAGTTTTCACAGGAGGAACAAAATCATGTTTTAATGAAGTACGTGGTAAGGAGGGAATACAAAAGTTTGTAAAACAAAAAGTGAGCTGTGAAACAGAAGGAGATTTTGCTTCTTGTTCTTCTGGTAATAAAGACTACAGAGGGACTATACCTGTACAACCTTTTCACATTTTTCAACAGAAAATGTTGGAGGAAAAAAGGGAGCATGAGAGTTGACTAGAAGAATCGAGAGTACATTGGAAATGAAGCAGAGACAGAAGTTTGTAGATAAACAATAATAAAATCAGTAACTTAATATGGGATTACAATGTAATAATTACATTTGTGAAATATGACAGAACAAGAAAATCTGGAAATATTGGACTTTTTCAGAATTTGTTGGACTTGTTGGGGACTCTAAAGCAAATACTGTACTTCATGTCATTAATGATTGGGAAAGTGCTTTGGGGAGGGAAAGAGGAGAAAGTTAACCGTAAGTAATGTTTTTGTTTTCTTCTTAAATAGTACTGATTTTGTGGCATGTGGTTTTCTTTACATGTTGTAAATTTTTTTTTTCAGTTTTTTTAAGTGTAATTGGGTTTGTAAACAAGTGCTGCTATTCTTTTTTGTTTTCTTTCTCCCTTCTTCTCTCTTTCTTCTTGTTCAGTTTTAAGAAACGTAGGCACTGCAATGTAAAAAAAAAACTGGTTATAAAGAGTGATAAAATAAAAATTAATGTTTTTTTTCTCATTCTTGTACGGGGGAATGACTGGATTAAAGACCTTAGATTGATTTAGTTTTAAAAGAAAGCAAGTAAATGAAAAAGAGCATTTAATACTATGAGACTTTTTTTCTAGCAAATACATGTATGCTCAGTGACAATTCTGCAGCTGGTCCTCATGTTTCCATGGAAACAATCTGATAAAGAGAAACTGGCTACCTAGTTTGCATGTCCCCATAGAGACAATTTGATAAAGGGAAACTGGCTACAGACTGGCGGAGAGTGATTGGTTGAGGGAGGAAAAAAGAAAAAAGAAAAGAGAAACTGCCTAAGAGATAATCTTCTCGGAAAATATTCAGGGGTTTCCCAAGGTAAATAATGTTTTCTAAAAGCATTCAGGGGCTTTCCCAAGGTAGTTAATGTTCTCTCAAAACATTCAGGGTTTTCCCAGCTGAGAGAGCTATAAAGATAGGAAAAAAACTATGCAGCATTTAGTACATGTGCAGGCTGCACCATGCATTGTAGCATGGATGACCTTTCTTTTGGGTTGGCTGAAGTCTGTGAGTGTGGCGGTCAGTTTGGGACTTTTGTTCCTATTAGGTGAGTAAAACTTCAACATTTGAAGGTGTACATAGTTTTGTGGGTTAGTATTAAGTTACTAGGTTTTAGGGGGTATTGGGGTGTCTTTTTTTGTTTGAGGACTTTCAATAAAAGAAAAGGTTTTATTAAATGTTACATAGACTCAAATGGATATGACAAGAAACAACTGTTTAAAAGTTCAACCTGCCAGTGTCTGCATGTAACACAAAAGCTGGAACTAGACATTTAACAAAAAAGGAGTTATACATAAAAGGAGGAAATAATAACGTTTTAATACAATGATGCTTTCTTTAATGTCTTTAAATATAAATTGCCTCACAGTTAAATACAAACAAGAAAGACTAGTGAATTATATTAAAGCATGTAGAGTGCAAATAACTATGTTACAGGAGACACACTTAGGAAGAACTGAACATAGGAATTTGATAAAGAAATGGTTTCAGGATATTTTTTCAGCAGAATACCTGGGACAAAGGAACAGAGAAGTACTTATATTAATTGCAAGAGGAGCTCCAATAGTGATAGAAAATGATAACAAAGATGATAATGACAGATTTGTAGTACTGAGGGGCTACTGTTAAGGGAGGAGGATTACACTGGCATGTATTTACATTCCACCTAAAACTGCTATAATGGAGCTTAGGAAATTTCTGCTTTCAGCAAGGAATATTACTTATAGGTGCAGATTGGAATTTGATTTGCAGCAGTGAAGATGTGTCTTGGGGGCCCAGCAGGGGAAAATATAACAAAGGAGGGTAGATTTTTGAAGCAATTTATGAAAATATTTGGCATGGAAGATGTGAATTTAGTACTAGGAGTTTTGAGTGAATTTACATATTATTCCCCAAGATATAAAAACTGGGCTAGGCTAGGCAGAATTTACATTTCAGAGGAACATGTGCATTTAATTGAAGGTCTTGATGCTCATCCAATAACTATTTCAGATCATATGCCAATAACAGCTAAAATAAAAGCACAAGGTAATGAAATAAAAATGAGACATTGGCACTTTCCCACCCACCTGTTGCAAAGAGAGGAATTTAAGGAATGGGTTGTGGAGATTATTCATGAGCTGTTAGAGAGGATAGCAATTTATTCTGAAAATATAGCCAGGGAGTGGGATAAAATTAAGAAGGAGTTCAAAAATAGGGTGGAAATAAAAGAAAAGAAGCTATGGTTAAGAAGTAAAAAGAATTATTTAGAGGGACTGACAAATGTTAAAGTATTGCAGAATGGGGGGAATCTAACATAACAAGGAGATGATCAACTGCAGAATGCCAGGCAGAAAATAAGGAATTACCTCGATAATATGCATGAGCTTAAAAAAGGTCTATATTATATAGTCAAAGTTTCAAAACTTTGAACCTCACATGAGCGAACTCATATGAGCAAAGTTCAAAACATCGACTACATAATAAAAGAAAAAAAAGAAAAAAAACATACCTTACAGCTCTGAGCATGGGGGCAAGCCTCCCTGCACCCCCACACACCCCCTACTTAAATATACCAACTCCGAGAATGCACTTCAGTGCAGAAAGGGAAAATTTCCCATTCTGCGTGTGCAAAGCCATTGACTTTCACCTTTGACCTTTCCGACGTTCGAGCATATGATATCGACCATCTATGATTCGAACATCAGAATGGTCGCTCATCTAATATAGACCCCTTAAAAAGACTGCTGTTAAACAACTGTTTTTTTTTTTATAATAACACTAGATCACAAAAAAATTTTAGCACAATGTCTCAGGCAACAGAAAGTAAAAAGGCATGTCTCCAGACTTATGGAGCCTATAACAAGGAAGGTAGCAATATATCCTGTAGAGGTATTAGAAATATTTTGTAAATTCTATGAGAGCCACTATAAAGCAGAGAAATGTGAAAATCAAGAAGAGATACAAATGGAAATGTTTATGGAAGAATTAAATATGCCAAGGTTAGAGGTAGATGAGGCTCAATTACTAACGGTTATTGTGATAGGAGGAAAAGAGATAAAAATTGTGATGCATAACCAATCTACAGGAAAGTCCCCAGGAATAGATGGTATTCCTGTGGAAGTTTGGAAGGTAGGAGTAAAAAAATTATAAAGTTCTGGACGATTTTGTTTAACGATATCTTAAGAGAAGGAGAAGTACCACCATCCTGGAAGAAAACAGTGGTAGCTGTAATACCTAAAGAGGGTAAAGATCCATCAGATCACATTTCATACAGGACCATTTCAATACTTCCTTCCTTCTTCTTTCGGATTTAAGTGTTCATGTCTATAATGGTTAAAAGAATGGCAAAGCTAATGCCAAAACTGATAGAGATGGATCAATGTGGTTTTGTGGAGGGAAGGCAAACATTTTACAACATTAACAGAACACTGATGATCCAGAGGGAAGCAGGATGTAAGAAAATATCACTGTTGTTGGTGGGCCTTGATGAAGAGAAATCATTTGAAAGACTAAGCTTGGACTTTATTAGCAGGGCAATGGAATCATTTGTATTTCCTGAAAAAATTATAAGGTTGATTAAGAGGGTATATAAAGGATCAGAGGCAAAAGTTAAAGCGAGTGGAGGTCCTCTATGATAATTCCTGCTTGAGTAGAGGAACCTGGCAGGGTGTCTTCTTTCCCCTTTATTATTTACATTATATATAATCCATTGGTAAAGAAAATAAGGGACTCAGAAATTCAAGGATACAATTGGTATGGTAGTCAAGAAAAGCTGTCTTTATTTGCAGATGATATTATTTTATACCTGACAAAACCAAAAAAAGACATTACAGTGTTTTGGAACATGTTGAGACAGTTTCAGATCTTTTTGGAATACAAAATTAATGAAACTAAAACAAAGGCAATAGAGGTTAATTCTGTACCCACACATGAACTGGTTCAGGGCTATCTAAATTTATGGGGACATGATAGAATTAAGTATTTAGGATTATTGATTAAAAATGATTCTGGTGTGGCAGCCTAGGATATGTTTGCATAGGCTAAACAAAAGATAATACAAAAACTGATAAAATGGAAGCTTTGTTATATGGATATGGATAGTAAGGTACAAGCAGTTGAAATGTTTTTAGTCTCTTTAGTCTTATACACAGGTCAGGCATATTTTTATTAACTAGAGTAGAAGTTGTGGATAAAGAGACTTTATCTGGGAGGGGAAGATGACAAGAATCATGGGATAAGCTGATTCTTCCAGTAATACAGGGTGGCTTGGGATTAGTCACTTTGAAGGGGTATTTCAGAGCTACACAGTTAAGACCTATACATCACACAAACAGCAAACTATAATTCAAAGTGGAAAGGGATAATGTTGTTATCCCCCTGTTGTTCGGCATCTACTTCTCAGAAGTGCAGGCAAACATAGGAGGACTATGGCTGACAAAGTTTGCAGATGACTGTAAACTGGGCGCCATAGTGGAAAGTACATCGGACACAGATATCCCTCAGAGGGATCTCACGGAAACTGAAAACTGGTGCCAGAGCCATGGCCTGAAGTTAAATGCCAAAAAATGTATAGTCATACCCTTCGGGAAAAACAAGGTAACCCCAAGTTACCATATAGGTGGCAATCCATTAAGCACAGAAGAGGTTATCAGGGACCTGGGGACCCAGGTTGACAGTGGCCTTTCTTTTGACACTCACATTGCTAAAGTGGTTAGAAAGACCTTCTACATTGCCCACCTGATCATGAAGGGATTCACATCCAGATCAAGTGAGGTCATTGTTCCCCTGTACTCTTCACTTATCAGACCAATGATTGAGTACAATGCCCCATTCGGGATGTATCTCACCCGACACCTGCAGCAATTGGAGAGACCCCAAAAGTTCCTCACCAAAAGGATAAAGGGACTCCAAAATCTGTCATATGCTGCCAGACTGAAGAAACTCCAGCTCTATTCAGTCGCATACCACCTGCTCAGAGGTGACCTGTGCCTGACATACAAGGCCACGTCCAACCCGGAATTAATGGACATGCTCCACCTCAAAAAATCCAAATCTACCAGATCCACTAGAGCAAGCGACTTAAACCTTAGCACGGATATGAATAGGACATGCTGGAGGGATAGATTTGTCACCCAGAGACTCCCTATGCTATGGAATAAAATCCCGGTCCATGTGAGGCAGAGCACCTCGCTGGCTCTGTTCAAGAGAAATCTTGACCGGTGGATGGGAGATCGTAGGTTTACCCTGGGAATCATCTCTGTGTCACTGCTGGACAGAGGCACAACAAACTAATGGGCACAGTATTTTTTAACATAAGGGGTGGCTTAAGCCACAAAACTTTGGGCTAGGCTTATAAATGCCTTAGGGCAGATAGCCTAGTATAAACCTATGAACCTATGAACCTGTGAAACAGGTGGCAAGCTCAAGAAACAAGGAGCGACTGGGATTTTTGGATGCAGGCCTTTAAAAAGAATAACAATAATGATACAGAATATTCTATCCATAAAGTAGCAGAAAATATTCTAAGAACTAACCCAACATGGGAATGGAGAAAGGAGATTCTGCCGATAGGGATGACTGCAACTAGGGATACAGACAATAGGCAAAAGGGAGCTGGAATTTATTGGAGAAAACTGGCAAAGAAACCAAGGTACTGGGAGCAAATACCTAGACAGGAAAAGATGATAGCATGGGAAGATGCCAAGAATTTATTTGGACTGTAGGTTAGAGATTGCCTTCATCTATCAGGGATTGATATTGGAGTATAGACAAAGAGAAAGAAATAGGGGGTCCTAAATGAAAGACCAGCACTGACAGAGTTTTTAATAGAATCTAGAATAGAAGCTGCCATTTAAAAAGCAATAATTAATAGACCATAAAAAATATTGCGTGATAACTATGAGAATCAGTCAGAGGAGATTAGAAAGGATTGGTAAGAGAGACTGGATAAGCAATTCACAAAGAAACAATGGGAGGATATATGTATGTCTCCAAAATAAATATGCAGCAAAATCTAGAAGATTTGGGATTTTTGCCTGGAAATATTTACAATGATATTTTTATACCCCAAGTAGTCCCCAGAGAATTTTTCCTCAGGCAGACAGCAAATGTTGGAGGTGTGAAGGGGAAGAAAGAGGTAATTGGGAACATATTTCCTGGGAGTGCAGTGAGTTGGCAGACTTTAAGGATTCCATGTGGGACGCACTGTCTGAGATGTTGGGTGGGCAGATTGGTCTGACAAGGGAGATGATTTTTCTGAGCTATGAAACAGAATTGGAATTGCCTAGACATGGTAAGGCCTTGCTGTGTCTAATAATGGTGTCTGCCAAAAGAGCAGTTACTAGAAAATGGAAATCAAAATCTAAACCAATTATACTGGAAGTAGTGAATATAGTAACATAGATAAAATGACTGGAATGGAGATCTTTAGAAAAGGGTAGGAGCAAACTACATAGGAAAAATGGGAATTGTGGGAACAATACATACAATGGAGGAATGAGGTTTAAAAGGCTGAAGGACTTAAATGAGCTATGTAATGTTTGAGTGATAAAGATTGGGCAGATTACAAGTGATGTATAATGTTTGCAACTGGGAGTGTGTCAGTATGGTTTGTGATGTAAAATGCTTGCAACTAGAATTGTGTTGGTATGGTTTGTTTTCATTTATATAAATGTATGATTGCGTATGTAATAAGTGATAGTTTACTAAAGACGTGCAATCTCGGAGTTGGTATATTTAATTTGTGGGGGTGTTTCTGGGTGAAGCCCCCCACATGGGGAGGGTGCAGTTATTCCACAATGAACAATGAATGAATACATGATCAACAGTTAATGTATGCGTGATGTTACATTGAAATCTGTATGGCTATAAATCATTCATCTTTTCCACACCAGGACATGCCCGTTTCACCTGTCAATCACTGAGGCTACGCCCACTTCTGCACAGACAGGCCTGTGACGTACTTTTCTAATACAATACCATCCAGATTAGGTTAGTGAGTCAAAACAGAACAAAAAGCAGGTTTGTATTAGAACACTACCCCACCAGATATGCAGTTGTAAGGGCCGCCCATACTCCGCCCAACACTCTGCGCGTGATGTTTATTGTTTCCATACGTGTGAATAAACTTAACAGGCTTTGTATTAGAACATTACCCCACCGTGATTTTCACGCAGGAATGGGCGTGACCTACATGACTGACAGTGCTGAGTGACAAGCCATGCAGATTATACAGTGACATGGTGAATGTCAATTGTAAATATTCACTTTCTGACCGTTTTTAACATAGGCTTCATGCTTTTTATATTATCTTTGATTAGAGTTACTACAGCTTTTAGTATATGATATGTAAAACAGAGATTAACTGAACTTGTCCTCATTTTCTACATTTATAAGTGCACCGTCAAAAGCACCGCATGTCCTGGGTGTCTGACTTGCTTTGTCACTTTGTACTAAACCACATACTGTGCTGCAGGCAGGGCTGCCAGATGTCCCTATTTGAGTGGGATTGTCCTGGGATCAGCAGCCTGATTCAGAGTCCCGTACTGCCAGTTTAAATCCCGGCAAAACAGCCCTCTGCTTTTTTTTTTTTTTGATTGGCCCGTATACCGCCATAGGGGCCAATCAAAAATCGCTAAACATAGAGATGCTTGTGTTTAATGCAGAACATCAGGCAGTTCCGCATTAAACACAGCTCTGTTTTGCGAGTTTTTTGATTGGCTTGTATACCAGCATACGGGCCAATCAAAAATTGGTAAACACGGAGCTCGTCTTTTACGTGAAACTGCCTAATTTTCCGTATTAAACAGAAGTAGCTCCGTGTTTAAAAACATTTTTTTTTTTTTTTGGTCCTCACTTAGTGTGAAAGACCTTTTTTTTTTGTTCCTACCCGGCAAGTCGGAAATCTGGCAACCCTGGTTGCAGGGTAAGAAGCAGGTCAGAAGGGCAGTATGTACGCAGTATCCACAAGTTCCCGTTTTGTAGTCCATACCCATAACCCGGGCACCCCCACCTTTCTTTAAACATTTTTTTTTCTGGAGATAAAGCAACAAACAATATTCTGAGGTAGTGGGACAATAAATGACTTGTGTCTTTTCGGCTTTTCCCGGTTAGGGGTCGCCACAGCGGAACTCCGGTCCACTAATGATTGGCAGTAGATTTTTACGTGCCGAGTTGCCAGCCTTGACGCACAACCCTCAACGAAGGTACGCCCATTCACGCATGTCTCCACACAGAAGACGCTCTAACTGAGAATCGAATAGGACAACATCTTACTGTGAGGCGACAACGCTACCGCAGCACCAAATAAATGCAACAAAAAACACCTCCCAGAAAGGTCGCCACCCACACCCCACACCTTTACAGAATAGGAATTTTAAGTCTATGTAATAGATTTTATACATGCAGCATTTTATGTGTTCACCCCCCCCCCCCCCCTTTTACAGAATTGTAATTCTCAGTGTATAAATGCAGCATATTCTGTTTGTTGCAATAGGTAAAAATCTGTTTGGATCGATATACCATTTGTAAGTACACGTTCTTCCAAATTATTTAAGAATAACATATAATATATCAAAGCTTTTGATCAACTGAAATTTCTAATCCTGGTAGCAAATAAGGGAGAAAATGCTTTGTATCTAAATAATTACAATGTTTAGTATACTCATTTCTCTAAGGATGGTTTTCCCATGTTTATTCAAAGCAGTTTTCAAAATAAACGTCATGCGCAGAGTGCTGGGCGGGGTTTGGGCGATCCTTGCTACTGCGCATCTGGTGGGGTCCGGGCTAATTTTCTAATAAAAAAAACACATAACAGTTGCGTTCTCCATATGAATATTCAAAACATTGAATTGTTAATCTTCATTCAAAATAGTTTACCATTTTCCTCAAAGTAGTGCGACCTCTGAGTTGGTATATTTAAGTAGCAGGGTGTGGGGATGCAGGGGGGCTTGATACCCTGCAAAAGACATTACTATACTGTACTACAGAATGCGATTTCTGTACTGTACTGTACTACAAAAAGTGATATTCACAATGAATATTCACCATGACACTGGCAAGCCTGCATGGCTTTCATCATGCATGACTAATGTATCATGCCATATCCTTAAAGGGACAATCCCAGCGTTTAAAATTCGGGTACACAGTAAAGCTGACCAGTGCCACGCCTACTTTTCACGTCACTCACTTTCCCCACCCACAGTGTCCTTTTTCTTTTTAATATCCTGTATAGTTTCAATCCCAATCCTATTTTGTTTCCCAGTCTCAACTACAGCTTGGTTTTATGGTCCTGTCTCCGACTCTTCAATTTTTTTGACTCATATTTTCAGTCCATTTTTCATATTAGTGGTAAACTAATGCAAAACCTGTTATTCTATCAACTTTCTAAGTCTGCAAGATCAGTATTTAAAAAGTCCTGATTTCTTGGTCTAAGATACCGAGAGGTACAGCATGGTTCCTTCGCTGCTTTGTAAATAATCACTACAATGATAATTTAGTTTTTAGTGTGCTCGTTCATTGTGGTTTATTTCTACAGTAGCCACAATGAAGGATAGTTGTAAGCTTTATTTTAGGCATTTCTTGCTTTAAGAGGCTGAGAGGTACTTGCGTATTATCGCAATCACTTTTCCAACATGAGAAATGGCTCTTTTCCAAGCCGTACAGCTGTTTCTCTTGTCCAAAAATGGATTGCGATAATACCTAATATTGGACTATCCTACGTCTTGCAAGGAATCCACAAATGTTATGAAGATAGCAGAACAAGTTATACTGCAAACTGGACATTCTGTGAAAAGATCATAAGTTGAGAGGCATGTCGGCCACGTGTGTCATTCTTATAAAGCGCTACTACTTAACATTCTTGAAACAGACTGTGTACCGGGACAGAAATTGAAATAGTTTTTGCCCTTTGGCTTTGTAGATTTCTTGCAATAAGCAGTTGAGAGGCACATAAACCACTGTGTTTTTATACCTGTTGCTTGTTTTACTACTGCATCGGGATGCCATTATCACTGTGTACAGTTTAAGATGGTAAAGTAGTATGCGTTCTTACAGTGTACCGATATAAACAAAAGTAGATGTGCTGCTCATTTGTTGACATATTAAAATGTTTTTATTTTTCCATACTGCAGGTTAGTAATGGTCGGTAGTGAAACAGGCATACTTGGGCAGACTGCAGTGGAAGCAGGTCTGGAGAGGTTTATGTGGGGCTTTGCATACCTTGTATCCAAGGGACTAATGTGTTCAATCCACTGTCACAGCACGAATAGAAAATGTGACCATTTCTACTCTTACTAGGTCATACACAACGAGACACACTAATAATGAGTAGTTCAGACAACGCTTTTAAGATTAATAGAAATATTTTCCTTAAAACAAGGAATTATCCCCGGTTGGAAAAGTGGTTGCGATAATAAGTAAGTACCAGCTGAGAGGTACGGTACTGTTCCTACCTTGTTTACTAACAACTCCATGAATTAATACTTTATTTTTTGGAGCGATCGCTCATTGTGGTTGGTTTCGCCTTTATTTCAGGCATTGTTCAAATTTCTTGCTCTCAGAGGTACAGCAAGTAATCATTATAATGATAATTTAGTTTTAGTGCGATCATTCATTGTGGTTTATTTCTACAGTAGCCACAATGAACGATCGTTGTAAAAAAAAAATATGTCCAGATCAGTTGTTCCCTGCTTTATTGTAGGCATTTTTTTTCTGATTTTTTGCTTTAAGAGGCTGAGAAGTACGGTACCTTGTTTACTAACTACTCTGTGAATTAATACTTAATATTTTGGAGCGATCGCTCATTGTGGTTGGTCCCCCCCTTTATTTCAGGCATTGGATTTCTTGCTTTAAGAGGTTCCTTCCCTGCTTTGACACTACATTCATTACGATCGTTCATTGTGGTTCATTTCTACAATATCCACAGTGAACGATCGTTGTAAAAAGAAAACTTGTACTGTCTCGAGCAGTTGGTAACCGCTTACCAGTAGGTTCTGTTCAGATTTCTTGCTCTAAGAGGATGAGAGGTATGGCATGGGTTATAAAATGTACATGATTTTCGCAGAATGTCCGGATTTGTACTTCATATTTTGGGTCAGTTTATCATACAATTTTGGTTTTCTAGCAAATTAGTGGCAAATCAGTACAAACTGGCTGAAGAGGACATTCTGAGTTTGAATATTTATTCAATGAAACCATATGACCTTACTACCCTGCTGGTAAGGGGAAAGACAGTGTTGCTCGGCGATATAAGCTGAGAGGTGTCTATAGTCCAGCTTCTGAAAGACGTCTACTACAGAAAGAATTATAGAAATGGACTTGAAAGTTTGAAAAGCAGAGTAGGTTATTAGTTTTGGAATGTATTACTTATGTTTATCTTTTTAAAAGTAATGGAGAACATATTTCTGCAGAGGTTCAATATGGCTTTGCATGAACTAAAACTATAATAATAAAAAAAAATCCAACAGTTAAAAAAGGATTCTTGAAAACAAAAGCTAAGACATGTTTTTCTTAACTACATATTCGCTGTTATACCCAAGTGCGCCAATAAAGAATGTTATGCAGCCGTCTGGTGTTAATAAAGTTGTTGAGAAAAGCACAATGCATTATGGGTAGGTCAGGCTTTCCTGGAGGACAACATGTGCCGGTATAGTTGCTGAGACTAATGAGTAAAGAAGGAGATACATGCCGAGGGATTGTTGATCTTAGACAGGGACGGCAAACAAGATTGTTGAAACTATAGCACAGTACCGGCGGATATGTTAACTGCAGGCCTCTGTCTCCGTGCCAGCCTCAGAAGTGCTGCTGCAAATTTGTACAGGTAATGTTATAGAGGTCTGGATACGCAGTGCTTGCGGTCATCCTACAGAACGTTGTACGGTAGCCTAGGAGATGTATTTCTTGAGTGAGGCCATCCCAAAAAGAAGGATGAGCTTTGATTTTTAAGCTTGTAGTAGGCGTAATTGCTTCATAGCCGTTGGTAACGAAAAGGGGTCCTGGAGAGACGTTTATGACAACCTAGCTTTTCTACGTCTGCCCTCAGAGCTGATAATAACACTTCAGGTATGTGTCAGGGTTTCGGAACTTGTGGTCACAGTCTCAGGCTTGTTTAGCTCAGAGCATATCTCTCAGTGTATAAACGCAATAAATATGGACAAAGCTAAATGTAATAGGGAGACAAAGGACTAAATCGGGGGTATGTTTTAAATAGTATTGGTATAAACTTAAAAAGTTGATAGAATACCAAGTTTTGCATTGTATGTATTTTCTAACCGGTTTGAAGTCTGAAATGCATATAATTATTTAGTGACTTCAGTCTTCGGTGATGTTTCAGAAAACCACATATATGAGGAACAGACCAAAAATATGATGCAAAAATCTATACAGTTGAGCGGTATGGCACAGAGTCCTTCACTCTGTGGAGACTCGTGGTGTTTGCCTTTACTTTTGAGAAGTAAATGTTAACAGGAGAGGTCCCAGTACTGAGCCCTTTGGGATTCCGTTGTTGACTGTTTTTTTGTAGAGAGAGTTTTCTCCTATCCTGGCCTCTTGAGTCCTGTTTTGTGAGCCAGTTTGGCAATCCAGTGGGTAAAGTAGGAGTATATTCCCAGTTGTTAAGTTTCTCCACTATGCCTGAGTGAGGTATTGTATCAGTAGCTTTGGTCAGCTCTAGGTAGGTGCTATGTACAGTCTTGCCTTTCATCATTACTTTGATGACCTTTTCATAGAAGTCTGCTAGGTTGCGCAGGCAAGACATGCTTGTGATGAACCCAAACTGGGATGAATCCAGTGTTTGGAAGTTCCTAGTGACCATAATTAATTAATTCCTTGACAAGTCTTGCCATGGCATTACAAATGTTGTTGGTCAGACTTGTGGGTTAGTGGATGGCCCTATAAAACTATAACAGAAGAAAGAAACTGTTGCAGAAAAGAGGAAAATATCAGGATGCAAAAAACTCCCCTACCAGTCTCGGTAAGAAGCTGAGATCCCTCATAAAATCCTCCAAAGCTAGTTACGAAAATTAAATTGCCAAAGATTCCAAGGACAACCACAAGGCATTCTATTGTTAAGTCGAGTCTAAATGGCAATGCTCAGATCTGCTGTGAGCTACAACAGAATAGCATTAAGTATACTGATCCCAAGGATATTGCCAATATACTGGCAGATCGATTCACCCCCCCCCCTCTCACCCCCTAAAGGGCCCATCTCAATACCAGAAGATTGCCAGAGTCCGGTACTCATGGCCACACAGATAAAAAACGCACTCTCCAAAGCTAAGAATACAGTACCCATGGGACCAGACGACATCCCGGGCTGTGTACTACATGAACTACAAAATGAACTGACACCTCACCTAAGTGTCATGTTTAATCATAGCCTTACCTCAAGCTTCATCCCCAGTGAGTGGCGCACAGCTACAGTTATCCCACTCCACAAGGGGGGATCCACCTTGGACCCTGGGAACTATCGTCCCATCAGTTTGATGAGCCTGATCTGCAAAGCCATGGAACGCATTGTCATGGAACTTGTAAACAAAGACATTGGCACCCTTCAAACACTGGACCCCACCCAGTTTGGTTTCGTAAAGGGTCGATCTTGTCTCCTCAACCTGAAGAAGTCAGTCTCCAAAGCCATGGTCCACACAGCCTATCTGGACCTCACCAAGGCCTTCGACACCATCCCCCACTCTGGAATCCTAGATAAACTTACTGAGCTGGGCATTAATCCCTACGTCACTCGATGGGTTGCCAACTGGCTTACTGACAGAACCCACACTGTAAAAGTAGCCGACTCAAAATCCAGCTCCAGACAAGTGATAAGCGGAGTACCTCAGGGTTCAGTACTGGTACCGCTCTTGTTTGGCATCTACTTCTCTGAAGTCCAGCACTAAGGGACTCTGGCTAACAAAGTTCGCAGATGACTGCAAACTGGGAGCCATTATTGAATCCCCAAATGATATGGATATTCTACAAAAGGGCTTTACAGAAACATATGCTTGGTGCCAGAGCCATGGGCTCAAGCTCACTGCCAAGAAGTGTATAGTTCTCCCCTTTGGGAAAAACCATGTACCCATGAATTAAAGTGGCAGTACACTAAACACCGAAAGTGTGATAAGGGACTTAGGGACACAGGTGGACAGTGGTCTTGCTTTCGATAACCACATAGCCACAACAGTCGGGAAATCCTTTTATGTGGCACACCTCATCACTAAGGGATTTTCATCCAGAAAAAAGGAGGTCATTGTCCCACTGTACTCTTCCCTCATTAGACCCATTATAGAGTACAATGCCCCATTTGGTATGTACCTCACAAGACATCTGCAACAACTGGAAAGGCCACAGAAATTTCTCACTAAAAAAATCACAGGCCTAAAGCAGATGCCCTATGCTGATGGTCTAAAAAAACTACAGCTATATTCTGTCGCGTATCGCCTACTCGGAGGTGATCTCTGCTTAATATACAATGCCATGTCAAACCCAGTGCTGTTGGACATGCTACACTTAAAAGAAATCCCAGTCCCTCAGAGCTACACGCTCCAGGCATCTAAACCTGGTCATCACAATGAACAAAACATGCTGGAGGGATAGGTTCCTGACCCAGTGACTCCCCATACTTTGGAATATTCTGCCCATACCTGTCAAGCTGAGCGCCTCTTTGGTCCTCTTCAAAAGGAACCTTGATGATTGGATGGGAGATAGGAAATTCCCCCTGGGGATCATGTCAGTTGCCCAGCTAGACAGAGGACCAGAGAAGTAAATATTCTGGGAAGAAATAGCCAGGGAATTGATATGGCTAGACTTGTATAAGCCCTTGGGCCGATTAGCCTTGTACCAACCTATGAACCTCCCTCTTGCAGGAGATAGACTGTTGCTGTCCTCCATTAACTTGGTGCAAAACCATTGTTGAGGCTGAGTTTGAAAATGTTGTTACAGGGGTGGGTATCTTCACCTCAAGTCATGCTTCACAGTATTTAAGATGCATCTTGCACTGTTGTCGGGGCCCATTGATGCAGTATTCCTGGGCTTTGACAGTGCATTCAGCACTTAGTCTTGCAAGAATGTTGGGAGGTATCAGTTACTGGATTATCTTGAGATAATTGGGAGTGAAAGAGGGGTGAAGTTGGAGTTGAATTTATCAGCTAGAATTTTGCTATGTTTTCAGCTTGTCATTCACAGTTTGCTCATCACATTGCTGCATCGAGCTTTTGAGGTTGTGAACATAGCCAAAGAAGGCTTTATGGTTGCATGGGTGGCTATCTTGCCTCAAACTTTGCTTTGGCGGTTTTCATTAAATGTCTGCTTTGCTTATTTATTTTAATGATGATTGGTCTACCCTGCTGTAGATTACTGTTCTGATATTCGAGTATGATTCTTTTCCTTTTATTGTAAAGTGTTTTTATGTTGTGGTTTCACCAAGGAGGTTTGTTTTTGGAGTTAACCCTGCACTTATTCCTGCAGGGTACAATTGCTTCTATGCGGTTGTTGTCTTGATACAAGTCAGTGGTGTACTTTTCTGCATACTCTGTGACGTTTAATAGGTTTGAGGGGATTTGAAACTTGCCAGGGTATCACTTAAAATTAGGAAGTTTTCCTTGGAGAGGTTTCTGTTGGTATCTCAGGCTTCAAGGAAACAATTTTAATGATCTGACCTGATGAGTGAAGATGGAGAATAACTCTGGGATGTTTTCACCACATGTGGGTACTCTCTATAGTTTTTTTTTTTTTTTTTTTTTTTTTTTTTTTCAGAGCACTGGAATTAAAGTACAGGAATCTCTGTGCTTGTGCACTAGTGGTGATGTAGGTTTCTTAGTCTGTAGTTAGTCACTCAAGAAAATGGTATTTGATACAATGCTGAGTAACTCCAGTTCTTAGAAGTAGGAGCTGTCTGTCTAGGGTCACTGAGGGCATTCCTGTAGCTGACTATTATGTGTAAGGGATTTGGTGAATTGGACATGAAAAAGTTTTACTGCATCATGCTGCTTAATTTAGTCAATGTACGATACTTGCTGATGAACATTGGGGCACCACCACCTTTTTCCTCCTACATAGTAGCTGTTCTAAATGTATGGAAGGCTTTGTAAACTGCATAACCAGAGTACTCTCTGCTGTTTTTTAGTCATGTTTTTGCCACTCTGCTGACATGTACGTTCTCCGTTGTGAAGAGGGCTTGTAGAGAGTGGATTTTTTTTTTTTATTTTGGTTCCTAGCATTGATCAGTAACACGTTCATATCACTCTTTGCTTGTGCAGTTATGTTGATAGGTTTATATAGTTGGCATTGCCTAAAAAAGGCAGTATGGGTTCGGACACTGTGTCTTGGACAGGCACAGACTCTCCCTGGCGAAGGAACGTTGTCTGTCAGTTATGTCCTCCCAGGCTAACAAATATTTTTCTTTCTTTGAATGATATTAAGGTATAGGGTTCAAATCTCCATCTCCCCAGAGAGGAGATTAGTCCTCTGCACCATGATTTGGGCACAGAAGCAAAGACTGTATATAGTGTAAGTAAATAAATATAGATTAATTCATTTGTTCACTGTTATTGAGAAGCAGTGTTAATCCTCAAAGTAGTTGAGTTAGGCAGGTTACATAAATTTATGGTTAACAAGTTCAGTGTCTGCTATGGTACAGTGCATTTCATACATGACTTAAACAATTTTGTTTAGTTATATTATCTGGTGCATTAGTGAATTCATAAACATATTTGCAGTGGGTTTATAAACATCCTTAGTCGTATAATTGCCGCAGTACTGTATCTCACTTCAGTGCTCATCTAGAGTTTATGAGGTATAAGTTATGTTTTTGAAAGGGTGACTTTTAATTGTGTTTTTTGCTAATTGTTGATTTGTGCAGTTAAAGCTTTGGAAGTACAAAATAGTTGAAAAGCATTTCTTAGTCTTTAGTACATCAGCAGTGATAATGCAGTCTTGTGTATTTAATTGTGTGGTGTTTTGTACTAGTTTGTTTTATTTATTGACACTTTAACCATATTGACACTTTAACCATATTGGTGAGCAGGCTTCAGATTATAGAACTGTCTAAGGACATTGTATGTAATGAGCAGAATATTTTTTGCTACAGAATTTTCCAATATTTGGTTATTGTAAAAATTGTATACTATTAATATTAGAACAGTGTTTAGGAAAGGGAGGTGTTGGGGCAGCTGTTCTGTTTTGAAAATACTTTTGGGACTAAAACTACATTGATTTGGCAACGTGCAGGTGCAGTAACAGTTGATGAGATTCGAGTTGAAGTACTCTGTGAATTTTGAAAGTTATGATCAGGATGAAAGCATCTGAGAAGATAGCAGCAAAAGTGGTGTAGCATTTGTCCAACAAGTCAGAGGGAGACTGTTAACTTTTTAACAGGTATAGTTTTGAAGAAAGAATACTGAAAGAAAAATATTGTGGACATTTACGTACCTAGGTGATATTTATTTAATTATCTTAACTGGGAAAGTCTGACTGGGCAAACTTGTGTTCAATGATGGCTGTGGAACCAGGAGAATGAAGATAAAGTCCTAGCTGTATAGAGACAAAGGAAATCTTTCACTGAAAGGGTGCTGGTGGGGTATGCAAGCTTTAGTTTATTTACCAGAAGGTAGGTTGGCCACCTATCCTTTTAAACCATGACCTGGGCTTTCTTGTTAATGATCACACATGACTATTGATGGTGGATGTTACAGATAATATAGCTGCCAAATCTTCTGATCTTAATATTCATTTAGAGAAGTAGTGTAACACAGATTAAGCAGTAACTAATAGAGAAAATGAACAAGTAAAGGAGCTGAACTGCTTCTCTCTCACATTTACAATTTTACGTGATCATTTGTGAAACTCTTGATGATGGTTTATAGCCTCTTAAGTATCCAGAATAAACTCCAGACTTGGCAGTTTTCATAGAGGCATGCACATTTCTTTTCTTGGATAAAGAATTCTTTGTGTAGTTTTGAAAATCTTGTTTCATTTCTGAGTTGTAGAGTAATATTCTTCCATGAGGTGGGCTTGTTTTGGAAAAGGCTTTCCTGCTCGTTAACCCTGAGGGAGGGTGTGTGTCTGGTTAATGTGAGGCAATCATTGTTGATACCCTTGCATTCGCTACTGTAGTATTCCTTGCATGTGGGATTCCCTGCTGTGGAAGCCTAACATCTGGCCAGTATACCAAAGCCTACTGATGCTTTAAGGTATGAGTTGCTACAGTTGGAATCTCCAAGACCTTCTATTCCTCCTGTTTTGGCTGACTTTTCCAGTGCATTTAAAACTCCTGATTCTTTGCTCCTGCTCCCAGAAACCTGATAGGTTTTATGAGGTGCCTGAGGATTCTAGTTTTTTGTACAGATGTCCTGCTGTTGACCCCTCTATGGTGTCTGTAGCCCTCTATGGTGTCTGTAGCCTCTGACCAGCCTGAATTACTTCATTCGCCCAAGTTACTGCCTTCTGATGACAGCAGAATTATGGAAAGGCTGGGTAAGAAGGTTTATACCTCCAGCTACTCAGGCTATTAATTATCGGACTTGTATGTCAATGTGTTGGCTGTCCTTTCTCAGGCTTGTCGATTTATTTCTGATCTCCCTGTCTTTTGAGGCTAAAACTTCTGCTTTTTTGTTAGGGACTTCATCTCATGTAGTTCATCATTCTGTTAAATGTAGTTATGATGCAGCAGATGCTTTGTCTAGGGCTGCTGATTTTGGTTCAGTGATGAGGTATTCTTGGCTTAGACTTCAGCCTTTACCTGATGATATTAAGGCTGTGTTGATGGATGCTGCTTGAGGTAATAATCCTTTGTTTGGGGAATCACCTGCTGGTTTAATTCCCTTTAGATTAAGGGGAAGGCCTTACAGGAGCTTAAACATGTTAGTTTCTCTGAAAGTTGGGTACAGGAGAAACAATCACAATAAGCCAGCCTTTGTCGCAGGCAATCTCGCTCTCCTACTAAAGGTAAAAAGAGTGGCAAGTGGGCTCCTCCTGCTATGGCCACTCAGACTTCAAGGATTGAGAAGCCTTCCTTTCCTGATAAACCAGGTGCTGTATGACTATCCTTCTCTTCCCAGCCATATTCCTCTTTCTGTTCACTTTTCCTGTTTGACTTCAGATTACTATCCGTTATTCACGAGGGGTACTTCATGATGTGGAAATCACATTCCTCATCCTCTTTGGGAACACCCCCCCCCCCCCGAGGTTCTTTGAGATCTGTTGACTTTGGGTACTAGTCAGGAAGTGCTTGTGTCCCAAAGGGGGAAGGGGTTTTATTCAATATTTCTAGTGCCCAGAAAAGAGGGTACTTGGAGACCAGTTCTAGGCTCATCTCAACTAAACACTTTTCTGAAGGTGCCCTCCTTTTGTATGTTGTCCCTTCAGACTCTGTTTCCTTTCTTTTTCCTCCAGGCCTCTGTGGTGTCTCTGGATCTCAAGGATGCTTATATTCATATTCTGATCCAACATCTTTTCAGGAAGTTTTTGCGTTTCTCTGTTGTTTCCTGGCATTTTCAGTTGTCGTCTTTGTCCTTTGGCCTTTCTGATGTCCCAGGGGTATTGACCAAATGCCTCGCTCCTGTGATTGCTTTTTGCTGGCTTCAAGGGATCCAAATATTTCCTTGCTTGGATGATTTGCGGATTCAGGCTTCTTCTCCAGAGATCCTGTTGGATATTCTTCATTTTGCCATTTCCCTTATTCAGAATCTAGGGTTTACAGTAAACTTCAAAAAGTCCTCTCTGACTCCCTGTCCGGATCATGTCTTTCTGGGTTGCAGGATTCAGACAGTGCCTAACCTGGCATCTCTGCCTCCTCCAAAGGCCATAACTCATTTCCTTCTTTCATAGTCTTCTTCCTCTGGCTGCCATTACAGCCAGGGAATTTCTGAGAGCTCTGGGTTTTATGGCATCCACCATTCTAATGCTCCCTCTGGCCAAACTCCATATGAAAAAGTTTCAGTGGCTTCTGAAGTTGGTGTGGCTTTAACAAGCATATCCTCTAGACTTTGTAGTGCCTCTTTTTCCTTGTCTTAAGAGGGAACTTCACTGGTGGATTCAGCAGTTTTCTAAATCCAGGGCTCCTTTTTTATCCCTCTCATCTCTCTCCGGAACTGTTCACAGATGCTTCAGACATGGGATGGGGGAGCAGGGGCCTCTCAAGGTATTCATAGACAATACTACAGTGATGTGGTATATAAACAAACAGGGAAGAACAAGATCTTATCTTTGTCGGTTGGCACTTCTGGTATGGGATCTTGCTGTCAAGTATCAAATGACTCGGTCAGTTTATATCCCTTCAGATCAGAACGTTGTGGCAGACACACTCTCTCTAAGCAGGTCCTTTACTCAATCCAACGAATGGATGCTTCACTGAGGTGTCTTTTTGGATGTTCACCAGTGAGGAGCCTCAAGTAGATCTGTTTGCCTCCCCTTTTAACAGACAACTTTCCTCTCTTTTGTGCCCGAGTCCCAGGTTCTCTGGTTTGGAAGGTGGATGCCCTATCTTTTTCTTGGAAGGGGGTGTTTCTTTTTGCATTTCCTTTCCTTTCTGTCATTCAAGATTCATCAGGATGCTCCCAAAATCTTGTTGTTGACTTCCTTTTGGCCACAACGGCACTGGTTCCCTCTGCGTCTGTCTAGCCAAGGGCAATCGTCACAAGTTTCCTCACAGGGTGGATCTACTCACACAAGCGAAGGGGTCTCTCATCTATCCCCACCTGTCCACACTTCAGCTGACACTGTGGGCGATAGGAGTTTGGTTCCTCATAGACACCTTTTTTCTGAGGAGTGTGCTGAAGGTCCTGCAGGAGACCAGGAAACTACTACTAGGAAATCATACTTATCCAAATGGAAGAGGTTTTCTATTTGGTGTCTCTTGTAACCTGGAACCAGTTACTGTGGATGTTCCTTTGGTTTCTCTTATTTGTGCGAGTTGCCCAGTGCTGGATTGGCCTATTCTTGTATTAAGGCCCACTTACTCTAGATTTGAGGCTAAACAATTCCTTAAAGGCATCCTACACACTAGACCTTCCAGATCCTCCTCCTTGGGATCTTAATTTTGTTTTGGAGAAGTTTACTTGGGCTCCCTTTGAGCCAGCTGCTTCAGCTTCCTTACAACATTGTTCTTGGAGGACGGTCCTTTTGTTAACTCTTACTTCTCTCGGACGTGCGTCTGAGTTGCAAGCCCTTATGGCTTGTCCTGCTTTTTTTTGCTATTTCATAATTGCAGGGTGCTCTTAAGTACTAATCCATCCTTTATGCCTAAGGTGGTTAATGAGTTGTCACTTAATCAGTCTGTTCATTTGCCTACTTTTTCCCTTCTCCGCAGTCTGATAGTGATTTTGGATGTGATGGACAACTCGGATTTTATTTGGATATGACTAAGGTTATGAGAAAGTCTGATCGCTTGTTTGTTTCTTTTCATTCTAGGTATTTAGGAATAGCTGTATCCAAGCAAACTATTCTTGGATTTTAAAGGCTATTTCTTTTTGTTACACTTTTCATGGCAGTGGCCTTCCTCCTTCTGTAAAGGTCATCCTACTAGAGTTGTGGCTTCTTTTGGTGCTTTTTTTCAAGGGGTTGATACTAATTCTGTTTTGAAGCAGCTGCCTGGACTTCTGTGCATACTTTTACCAAGCACTGCAAGTTAGATTTTATTTCTACAGCTAGGGCTGGTTTTGCTAGGAGCATTCTTTGTGGATTCCTAGAGGTCTCTACTGATCCTTCCCCCCCTCCCAATTTTCTTCCTGAGCTTTGGCAGTCTCCCATATGTAAAAAAATACTGCAGCAGTGAATGTAAGGGCATAGTACAATTGTGTAAAATCTTAACTATAACCGTAGGTGTCCTTGCCTCCGCTGCAGCAGTATTCACTCCCAAAGTCCTTTTCCTTCCTGGAGGTACTGATTACCCCTTGAGTTTCCTTGGACTGGTGTTCCTACTGAGTCTATCAGTTCTGAGGATGGTACACCCGACCATCACCTTTATGCCCTACTCTACACGAGAAACGTACAGGTGATGTTCGCCATACCTTAAAGCAACAGTAGGCTTTGGTATACTGGCTGGACTTTGGGCTTCCACGGTAGGAAATCCTGTATGTAAGGAGTACTGTAACAGTGAAGGCAAGGACATCTACTGTTATGAGGTGGAAATTAAAGAAACTGGTACATGCTTATCTTTAGTGATGTAGATTATCCTCTGTTTGAATAAGAACAGGAATTGATCTTGGCTAGGAAGTCGTTCAGAATAAAATGAGAACTGGAGGGAGGGTATTGACCTAATGGATACAGGCAAGGAGTTCCAGGCCTGGGTAACATGGTTTATAATCAGAGTGGTTTTGGTCATGGGATCGTAACACAGGTAGAATAGGTTCATAGGTAGGTACTAGGCTATTGGCCCTAGGGCCTGTATAAGCCTAGCCAAAAAGGTACACTGGCTTTCACCACCCAAGAAAAATATTTTCCTGTGCCCCTGTCGAGCAGAGCCACAGAGGTGATCCCCGGGGTGAATTTCCTATTTCCCATCCAATCATCAAGATTTTTCTTGGAGTGCTAATGAGGAGCTTTGTTTGATATAGATAGGTAGTTTCTTCCAGAGTATGGGAAGTCTCTGGGACAGGAATCTATCCCACCAGCATGTTCTGTTTATTGTGGTGACAAGGTTTAGGTCCCTAGAGCGTGTAGCTCTGAGGGATTGGGATTTCTTTAAGTGGAGCATGTCCAACAGCTCTGGGTTTGACAGCTTTGTATGTTAGGCAGAGATAGTCTCTGAGTAGGCGATATGCGACGGAGTAAAGCTGGAGGTTTTTGAGACGGTCTGCGTAGGGCATCTGTTTGAGGCCGGTAGTACTCTTTGTGAGGTATTTCTGCGGCATTTCCAGTTGTTGTAATGTCTTGTGAGGTACATACCAAAAGGGGCGTTGTACTCTATAATGGGTCTAATGAGTGACAAGTAGAGAGGAACAATGACTTTTTTTTTTTTTTTTTTCCTTTTGTGATGAGGTGTGCCATGTAGAAGGATTTCCTGACTACTGTGGCAATGTGATTATCAAAGGAGGGACTACTGTCCACCTGTGTCCCAAGGTCTCATCACACTTTTGGTGTTAAGTAGACTACCACCTATGTGGTAGCTCTTGGGTACAGAATTTCTATCAAAGGGAATGACAATGCACTTTTTGGCATTGAGCTTGAGGCCATGGCTTTGACATCAGGCATCTGTCTCAGTGGAGACCCTTTTGTAGGATGTCCACATAATTAGGAGTTTCGATTATGTCTCCTAGTTTGCAGTCATCTGCAGACTTCATTAGCCAAATACCTTCTGTGTTAGCCTGTACTTCAGAAAAGTAGATTCCAAACAGGAGAGGACCCAGGACTGAACCCTGTGGTACTCCGCTTGTCACTGGTCTGAAGTCGGATTTGAAGTCTGCTACTTTCGCAGTGTGGGTTCGGTCAGTGAGCCAGTTGACAACCCATCTTGTGACATAGGGATTTATACCTAGTTTAGTGAGTTTGTCTATAATTCCAAAGTAGGGGATAGTGTCAAAAGCCTTGGCGAGATCTAGATAGACTGTGTGAACCACCTTACCCTCGTCTACGGCGTTGGTGACTGCTTTAAAGAAGTCTGTCTGGTTTAGGAGACATGATCTGCCGTTTACAAACCTGAGCTGGGTGGGGTCCAGTGTTTGGAGATTACCAATGTCTGTTTATAGGATTCATGATGATACATTCCATGGCCTTGCAGACTAGGCTTGTTAGGCTAATGTGGTGGTAGTTTCTGGGATCCATGGTGGCTCCAGCTTTGTGGACTGGGAGAACGTCGCTGTGTGCTATTCAGTGGGCACAAAGCCTGAGGTGAGGCTGTGATTGAACATGGTGCTTAGGTGGGGTGTCAGTTCATTCTGCAGTTTGTGTAGAACGCAGCCTGGGATGTTGTCAGGTCCCATGGATGCTGTGTTCTTGGCTTGGAGAGTGTGGTTTTTACCTGTGCAGCCATGATTGCAGGAACTTTGCATTCTTCCGGTATAGAGATGGGAGTGAGAGGGGCATAAAGTTAGCACTGAACCTATCTGCCAGGATGTTGGCAATATCAGTTGGTTCTGTATATTTAGTGCCATTGTGCTGTAACTCAGAGCAGATCCGAGTGTTGCCATTGAGATTCTTGACATTGGTATAGAATGCTTTGTGGTTGTCTGTGGAATCCGTGGTGATTTTGTTTTCGTAACTAGCTTTGGAGGATTTTATGAGGGATCTTAGCTTTTTACCGAGGCTGAACAGGAAGTTCCTCCAATCATGGAATTTTACTCTCTCTTTTTTTTTGCAACAGTTTTTTTCTTCTGTGGTAGAGTTTGTTTATGGCAGGGGACCACCAGATTGGCTTCCTTTTTTTTGGAGGATAGCATCTTGGTTCTGTTAGGGATAGCATGATCCATGCACTTGTGAGAGTGCTTATAAAGTGCGTTTGTGTAGGATTTGGCAGTCGTACTTCTATTGTCTGTCTGCATGGGTGTCGTGAAGTTTGTCACTGTGTTAAGTTGGCTTTGGAGAAATTTTTTGTGGTGGTTCCTGTAATGGGGGCGGGATGTGGATGTCTAGGGTGATTAGCTTGTGGTTGGATCTGACCAATGAGGAATTGACCTCTGGTGTGGAACACCGGTTGCCCATGTTGGTAATGACCAGGTCTAGGATATTGCTGCCCCTGGTGGAGGTGTGGATAAGTTGATCAAAGGCATTGGATTTTGTGAATTCCAGAAAACATTGAACAAAGAGTTGGTACATGAGTAGTTTACCCAGTTAATGGTGGAGTAGTTGAAATCGCCCATTATTAGGGTGTTGGGTTGTACCCTAATATTTTCTAGTGTATCAAGAAATGAGGAGTGGGAATCTTGGGGCATGGTGGGGGATCTGTAGCAAGTTACAATTTGGATTGCGGTCTTGCCCAGAGTTAGTTGCACTTGGATATTCTCGGATGCGTTATGCTGAACAACTAGCCTGAAGGTGTGGATATCCTTAATGAATAAGGACACGCCTCCGTCTTTAGTGTTTCAGTCCAGGTTAGGTGGCCGAAAGGTGTGGTATGAATTATAGTCTGGTAATGCAGGGGTGCTTTCTGGAGCCTTGAACCAGGTCTTTGTCACTGTGCAGATATCGATGTTCTCCATTTTAAGGAGTGCCTCGAGTGAATGCATTTTGAGGTTTAGACTTCTAGCTGTGAGTAGCATTACCCTCAGATTTTGCTTGCTTGTTCCTGTTACGGTGGTGAATTTGTCATTTGAACCTTACCTAAAAAAG
>NC_056733.1:196050477-196070477 GCF_019279795.1 Protopterus annectens
CTATGTATCTAATACCAACTAGGGAGCAGCTGTCACCCCCTCCACCCCCCCAAAAAAAACAGTGAGACTTTGTGATTATGAAGCAGTTTGTCATGAATTCTTGATATACAGCTAATGGCCAATTGTTTTGCAACAAACTGCAAACTTCTTTGAATTTGGAGAGGGGATATAACTGAGGAAGTGTAGAAAGAATTGCTCAAAATGTAATGGAGCATAGGGACTGAATGTATGTCTTATTTTTGAAAAGTGGTTTGATCATTGGCAGTAATAAACTTGTCAAAATGATATGAATAGAGTTTTGTTTACCTTTGTTATTGATGCTTCCAAGGTAAAAGATTCTCTGGAACAGTTGCTGTGACTTGGCTTGCATTCCTGGTTTGATACAAGTTCTTGGTGATTGGCCCAAGCCTGAAAATAAGAAAACGTATAATCTTAATGGATATTTTAGAATACCCCGAGATTTCATTTCTCCCTACTGAGGCTTAAAAAAAAAACTTATCAGTGTAATGTTTTTAAGTAGATTGCTAGCTGCTTTGATAAGTAGTAAGAGACAAACTATTGTACCAGAGGTGTGGTTTGTGGCAGGGTACAGTTGCTGTGACAGCTCCGTGTAGGTAAGACTGTGACTACCTGGAGTTAATCACATTGTGCATATGAACAGCTTTTTATAATTAAAGCAAACAATGAGAATGCCATGTACAACTACACTAAAAATTATTGACACTGTCAGGATTTGCCCATTGGGTGGAGACTTTGATGCTACTGAGGAATACAGAGAAATCTAGCAGAAGGAATACTCCACCCTCTCCTGCAGTTTAACTCAATCTTTAGGTTTCTTCTCTCCCTAAAATATGGTTCCAGCATTGTGCAAGTACTGGAAATCTGCTTGTACTCTTTAAAACTTTTATTTCCTTGCATTGGAGTCAAAGGAAGAGAAAGCCCACCTACTTTTTTTTTAAAGCTCAGCTTCTCACATACTTTGCAGACAAATTTGTCTCCGCCTGCATGACATATCCTAGACACAGTTAAATCTTAGATTAGCTAGTTATGATATTGAAATGTTAATCTTTTTAAATGTTAGTTGTTTATGTTAAGATAACTTAAATGTATCATCACAGATTTCTGTGACATTTAGAGAAAGGTCAGAAAATATTGGTCCACTGAAACCCTATCAATTTATGTAGACATTTGAAACCCATACTCGGGAAGAATAACATAATTTTATTGGACACAGAGCATTTTCTGAGGGATTTGTATTCATTTGTTAGTACATATGAGAATGTAGGTAAACTATTGCTAATTACTCTGGATGTGCAATCTTTGTTTACTGTTATCCCCAACCAGGTGGGGGTTGAACTTTTCAGGAAGTATTTATTAGATTATGGTTCGTATGACAGACTGTGTGTGGATTTTCTGTTTCTACTCATGGAGCTTATTCTAGAGAACAATTTATTCATGTTTGACGATGAGCTTCACAGACAACTAGATGGCGTAGCCATGGGCACTTGTGCCAATGGCTATGCCAATATTGTCATGGCTTCCTGGGAAAAACAAAATTTTTTGAGTGAGCATGGTAAACGCCTGAAATTCTATAGGAGGTGCGTAGATGACCTCTTCTTCTAGGGGGGGTGTGTGTGTCTATGTTTGATCCTTTCTTTTTGTATTTGAATGAGTGTACCAATTTTCTAAGGTTTACTATAAAGAGTTCTTTTAACTCAATTGATTTTCTGGATGTTAAGGTGATACAGAGGAATGATGGGGGGTTTGAGACTGAGATTCACATGAAGGAATGCTATAGAAGTAGCTACCTACATAGGACGAGTATGCACCCTCAACATATATTTAAAAATACTGTTAGGGGCCAAGGTTTGAGAACTTCGAGGCTAACTGCAAGCCATGATAAATTTGAAGGTTAGTTGGCTGAGTTGAGAACAAGGTTCCTACACATGGGATACACTGACAGAGAACTGCAGGGCGCTCTGAGAGAAGTAATGGACTGTAGGGATGCTGAGGGGAGGCCTTATTTCTCTGATAATGTACAGCCATCTCGAACAGTAGGTCGCCACAGGGGGGTGTATGAGAATGTCTGTCAACCGACTCTAGTAATACTAAAAGATTACAAGCTATTTTTTGCAGGAACTGGAATATCTTGTGCAGTGATGATGCTGTAAAGGAGTTAGTGGGTGAGACCCCGAGGTACACTTTCAGGAACAAGAAGAATTTGAAGAGACTTCTATGTGTACCTAAGTTACAACAGGGGAATGTACAGGTTGGTGATATGGGTCGAGGTGCCACCCTACCCTGTAACAGTTGTAATTAATGATAGTGGGGAGTTCAAACACCCAGATACGGGTAGAGCTTTTATGTTCAGACTCTCAGCCAACTGCAATAGCAGAAATATTGTATATTTGGCCTATTGTCTGATCTGTATGTCATTTTATGTTGGAATGACAACCAGAAGGCTGAGGGATCGGATGCGTGAACATCTGTATGATATAGGGAGGGAACTGGAAACCAATGCTCTAGCGAGACATGTCAAAGCTCATGGAGATGCACATAAATTTGTCTTCATGGTGATTGACAGGGTGTTAGGAGGTCTCAGAGGGGGTGACCTAAAATTAAAAGTTGAAACAAAAGAACTGGAATGGATTGTAAGACTCAAGGCTGGTATGGGGATGGGACTTAATGACAAGATTAACATTAAGCCCGTTTTATTAGGAAGGGACTTGCTTAAATTATTATATTTTTAATTTTTATTTGTATAGGAACTCACTTTGGTTGTTATAATATTTATTTGTCATATTTTCTACATATGATACTATGTTTGTAACATGCTATTGCAATTCTTATGGCTGTTTGCTCTGTTGCTTTAAATGAAGGTGGAGATTTTTGCACTTGCTTAATTGTCATGAACTGGTATAAAAGGAGTTTTTTAAGTTATAATCATTGTCTGATAAAGTGGCTTTGTCCACGAAAGCGCTCACCGTTTGTTGTGGAAATAAATCTTTGTATTTTTTATTTCGCAGCCTTGGTCTGTTGCTTCTAGTGTTTTTATGCTGTTTGACTGGATTTTGGAAGCACAGTTTACCGTAACCACTTATTTTTTGGTTTTGCTCACAGTTAAATCTTAGTTTAGCTAGTCAGGAACTGCTGTCAATCTTAAATGGGCAATTCTGACAATGTCAGAAACATAGCAGCTGTTAAAGAAAAAAAAAGACAGCTGTATAACTGTTTTCCACTGTTTTATTGCAGAGAGGAGGAGAACTTAACACTCCCAATTGCTTTGTTTTGCTATGAAAGGGATCAGTCAAGAGTTTAAAGGCAATTGTCACCACTTCTTACAAATTTCCATAAGCAGCAACACGATACTGAAATGTTAATCTTTTTAAATGTTGGTTATTTATGTTAAGATAACTTAAATGTAGCATTACAGATTTCTGTGACATTTAGAGAAGTCAGAAAATATTGGTCCACTACGAAATCTCGAGATCCCACACTCTCGACTTTCACAATTCCGAAGCCATAATGTCGAGATTGTGGAATCTCGAAATTGTTAAACAATCAAAAATGACATTTAAAAACGTTTTTGCAGGGGAGCAAGCCCCCCCCCACTCCCTGAATATACTAACTCCAAGATCACACGTCATTGAAGAGAATGGTAATGTTTCGTTCCACACTGTATAATCTACATTACCGTTCTCTTCAATGTACAGCAATCTCAGAATTAGTATATTTAGGTTGCAGGGGCTGTGGTGGGTGCAGGAGGGCTTGCCCCTGCAGAAACATGTTTTTAAATGTCATCTTTGTTTTACAATTTCGAGAGTCCACACCCTTGACATTATGGCTTCGGGACCCACATACACACACACACACACACATACATATATATATATATATATATATATATATATATATATATATATATATATATATATATACATACACACACACACGCACACACACAATATGGGTGCATACAAATCATTATTTGTAATAAACAACATAGTAGACTTAAGCATGATTAATGTATACAGTCATATTTTACTTGGTCACGCCACACATTGACCAAGACTGCATGTGCAACACAGTCAATGTCTTTATGTCAGTATTTTTTTTTTTGTATTGCTAAGTGCATTTATACTTGTTATTGTCTTTGCCAGTGTAGGCCAAGTCATGGCTGAGAAATGTCTAGGGACCAGTTCACTTTCCTGGTGATCATAGTATATATACATATGAAATAGAAAAAAAAAAAGGATTGTGAACATGACAGAATAATTAAGGAACTAGTAAAGCATATTTTAATTCTGCATCATTCATGAGAGAGAAAAAACCTTCCCACTGAAGGCATTGGGAAGTAGCAGACAAGACTTTGTTGGGAGCCCTACTATTTATAATACAGCAAGGGTCATTTACTGCCGTGAGATTTTTCACGCCTCAGCATGACAGTGTGGGGGAAGGTCTGTCATTTCTTTTAGAACTACAAAAGTTCTCATCACAAAAGCCTGCTATTTACCTACATTCTTTTGTTGGAAGTAGCTAACAGCTATTTATAGCATAGAACAAGCTCTGACAGACACACAAATGAGGCTCAGTCAGGAAAACAGAAGTAGCCCTGTTACAGAAGGTGTGTTTGCCATTCTATCTTAATGGCATGAGAAAACGACACCACTTCCTTATGTCTAGTATGACTCATAAAGTGGATTGAAATGTATTCTGGGAAGAACGAATGAAAGCAGGAAAATAAGATCACGTTACCAAGGTAGGCCCCATCTGCCATTTTTCGGGAAACACAGAAAAATTGTAAAAGAAGAACTTGAGTGATTTTGAAGCATTAAAATAGCTCAGAACCCAAAGATACAATGAAAATAAATGTTTTTTTTTTAGTTCCAAGGCAGAGTTATCCTTTAAGGGCAGATGTACTTCTCTGGGCTGGGTGGGTACGGAGCATAAAAGTGCTTTTAAAGTACAAATGAGATTTACTCTATGTATTTACTTTGCTTGTGTTAGATATTCCTTACTGTATAAATATGCAAGTAATGTTAAACAGTGAGATTTTTTAAAACTTTACATAACTGCTCTATGTGGTATTACAAGTATGGTAGCTGCTGTACTTCTTAATTCTCGTGTGTGTGTGTGTGTGTAGATATATATATATATATATATATATATATATATATATATATATATATATATATATATATATTACAAAGGAACAAAAATGTATATTTTTTTGTTCATTAAAAGTGCCATTTCCAAATTTCTTTTTCTGAATGGTTTTATTTTTGACCATGCATTTCTTGAATTTAGTAAACTCATGGATTTATCTTTTTCAGTAAGTTTTACTTTATGTATAGTGTCAGTTTTGATAGTAATGTAATTTTCTGACTGGCTACTTGCAGTGGCGGCTGGTGACTTCAAATTAAAGGGGGGGCTGCAGGAGACAGCTGAATGGGTGGTGCCAGTGGGAAGGGGTGTGGCCAACTAAAAGGGGGTGGAGTTATGCTCAAAACCACAACAACTGGAACTTTAATTTAAATACGCTGCCCTTGGTGCCAAACCATTATTACGAGAGTCCAAGACAAAATGACGTGTAGAAGAAAAAAATATTTTAATGCATTGGCTACATGACAACTTACTTAATATCTAGATGGAAACACGAAGGTTGTGAGGCATGAAAAAATAAATTGCTTAAATACATTTCTGGAATGCCAGTGAAAAGCAGTTCCAATTATAATTTATATTCAACTTTGTAAAATTACCAAGTAACATGCTGAACGTAGCAATCTCTGTGATACCCCCACTTGTAAAAATGTTTCTTATCCAAAAAAGTTGTTGTCAGGCAGCAGGTCTATCTACTTGTTTCATAGAGAAGACATGATCAAAATAAAAAATGAACAGCAAACAAGAAACAAGCTCAAGATAAATTGCTTAAAGGATTACTGCACAAGTTATGGACCACACATGATAGATTGGCATTCTGTTTAGTTTATGGGTAAAGCCTGCAAAGTTGACTACAAGTCTCCAACAAATGTAATGAGCTTCTGAAAGTACTGTAATCCTGTCCTTTATTACAAATAATGTCATATGCATTTCAATACCTAAGGCTTTTACGTTATCTAGTTATGTAAATATTCTCTTCATGGCAGCAACAAAAAGGCTTTCAATGTTGGTAATTCTTTAACGGTATGCTTATTGAACCTTACTTGCATCTTGACAATCTCCGACAAGCTTACCTGATGGTCATTAAAGCATTGCTACTTAAACACAGAGCAACAGGGCACTGCAACAGCATGCATTTTCACAATAATAAGCACAAATCAACAGTATAAAAATGACCGAAAACCACAACATTCTGCAAAATCAAGGACAGATGAAAAAGCCATGGTTGTACTTGTGGTCTACCTTGGATGGGGGAATACTCTCCACACTTACACTGCATAACTGCTCCTTGCCTTGCTTGGACACATCCAAAGCCACTACAGTGGGGAGTGGGGTGCAACAAGTATGTCACAATTTGAAATGCCTCTGGCTGACAGTGATGGCTCATACCTATCAACCTCAGAGCAAGAAATCTGGACAAAGCCATACATAGAAGTGGGACACAGGCCCAAAAATAAGAAATTTTAAATATTGCTCTTATAAACTTAGAACAATAATAGACTAGTAGCAGGTCTTGCATTAGTATGAATTTTCTGAAGGGTGTGAAATCTGAAACTCAAATGTCTGCCATTATTTTCTAACATCAGTCTTTAATGATTTGCCACTAATTTGCCAGAAAAAACACAATTTTATGAAAAACTGACCAAAAATGTGATGCAAAAGTATAAAATTGCCACACACTACAGCTGGGAACCTGTCAAAGAAGGGACACCTTTTTAATATTAGTACTGTTAACTTGAGCAGCTGACAAAATAAGGGCATCTACATGCATTTCTGAAATAAAAGTAATCTATAACTCTGATCATTAGTTATTTATAAAATTGTAAATCCTCCAAGTTTTCTTCCAAAATTGCCATTTTATAGGGGAGTTATTAGGGGGAGAGCAATATTTTGAGCCAAAAGTTGGGGACATGTGAGAGGTTTGGATATTCCTAATTCTATAAAGCGATTTATTTGCATGTACCTCTCGGCCTCTTAATGCAGGAAATCTGGACAAGGCCAAATGTATTGGGAGAACATACAAACAGTACTAAAAATTACTCTTGTATAAACTCAAGACAGTTGATAGAACAACAGGTCTTGCTTTAGCATACATTTTTCTGAAGGTTATGACGTCAAACTCAATGTCTGTCATTATTTAGTGACTTCATTCTTAAATGATTTGCCAGAAAACCACAAATTTTATGAGGAACAAACCAAAAATAAGAAGCAAAAATCTAGACAGTTGAGAGGTATAGTTCAGCCGGGACTGTCTTTGAGTTTACTGCCCTCCCCCTCTCACAAAATAATGGTCGAATGGAGCCTCCACCCTGCAGCCATTCCAATGTCCCATTCCTTGGTTATTTCTCCCCCATTTACCATAAATACTGTAATGTGCATGCTGCTTCACTACTGCGATGATTTGGATTTCATTTGAAAGTTTTATTTTGCATTTTACAGCACAAACACTAATATATATATCTGCTAAACAAAGCAATGCAGTCTCACAATGAAAACAGACTTTGCATTAAAACTTATCTGCTCTTGAAACTCACATTCATTGAAACCCACAGTCAAAGAAAATGCATTTTGCCAGTGGCAGAAAAATGCTTTGCTAACAGTACAGTAATTTCTGTGCTGACAATAGCAGCTGACTAGGGTTGACAGTAGTATTTGGCTCTCCAAGAAGGGAGTGGAAGATCAGTGGTTAAAGTTACTTGAGGTTTAGGACAAGGGAGTGTTTTGTGCGTACTCATGTGTGCACACAGACACACACACACACACACAGAGTAGCGGGAGTCCGCAGAAATTGGTCAGGTTGGCTTATAATATTTGCAAATGAAACTAAAACAGTGAAACACTTCCAGATCAAAACCATTATAGTGCAAAGTACAATTTTCGTTCATTCTGTACTTAAATACCCTCCCTTGCATATCTGTGTACAGAACACTGTCTACTCACTTCCTTGAGGTTTAGGGCAGGTGAACGTTCTGTACACATGCATGCTGGGGGAGTCTGCATTTTAAGTATTTTGTCACGCTTGGGTGACTTACCTTCTGCACAACTGTATGTGCTGCAGGGGCTGCCAATTAGGATCTTCATTCTAATGGCCAATATTTTTTGTTAAATCCACAAGGGGGGAAAACCAGACAAAAGCTGTTCGAAAACATTTCTGTTGCTGATGCTGCTAAGGAGTAAGGGTGATCTTTAACTTTAGTCACATCAACTTTGGGTGAAAATATAGTACAGGTCTGTAAAATTTATTGGACGCCTGCTACGAATGTGCAGATATGCGTTCATTAAAGTCTGTGGAACTATGCCTGACTGAAGTCACTGGGGAAAATACAGTTTTTTTTCGGCCATGGTTTCAAAAAAGTTTACAAAGCTTTTTATTGAAACAACTACTCAAGTAAATAGCAGTAGACTTTGGCAAAATGAATTGCAACACTTAGCTCACCAGATGCCATAATCCAGTACCCAAGTGAAACAAAACAGTTGAAACAAACCACGTTCATCTTTTGGAAGAATGTTCCATTTACAAACCATTATCCTCATGGGTTTGGAACAGAACAACCAAAAAATGTTTTGTACCAAAATCACAAGCCCACGATAAAGCACTCTTCTAATGTAGAGGTATAGTACCTAGATGTAGTAGTTGAATTCCTGACTATGCTAATAGTCTAGTCTACTTTTCAGCAGAGCTCCTTGCCTGTTTGACCAAAGCAGGTAAATTGACTTCTCTGGTATCCGTACAAGCCCATGTGTAAGATGAGGAAAAAACTTTTGTAAATAAATACTCACTGAATACGAACTGCAGGGATAGTTTTTAAAGATGTATGCTCAACCGAATGAGAGAGCTGAGGTAGTCAAGAAGCAAAAAAGAAAAAAGTATTTAACTGCATTCTAGCTCTGTATTGCCAAGAATTTATTTGGGTGGAGGGCAGCTGCTTGCTAAGGTGGAAGGAAGGATGCATAGATATTGTAGCCATAAGATGCTGTGATGGAACAGCTACCTGAGGATATTGGTTTTTACAATGGAAATGGCCTAAACTGTGACTCTGCATTTGTAAGTACGGGTATGCTTTTTTTTTACTTGGACAGTTTACTGGTTAGGAGAACAGGTAATTAATATTTTAACTTTTATGGCACTGTTTGTGAAGTGACAGTCATGGACTGACTACTGTGTGTGTGTTTTAAAAGTATAAAGTATCACTTAGGTGGTATACAAAAGAAGCATTTTAAAAGATGCACTACTTTGCTGCAGTCCCCCTTCACTCCACATTCAACACTTTCCAAAGTATCTGAATCGTAAATGCTGTCTGGTAGTCCATTGCAGCTTCATGAAAATTCATACATTTGGTTTACTTCATGATCAGTTTGCTCTATTTTAGCAGTTGCGTGCTATGCAAGAAAGCTACTTCTAAATTTTAAATTGGTAACTAGATTCATTGGCAGTTTGCAGTTCATAGGCAGTGTGGCAGATCCTCATTAAGTCTGGTTGGCTTATAATTGCAAACTTAAGCCAAAACAGCATTTCCAGAATGAAATCATTAAACAGTAAAACAGCAACTTTCATTCAGTCTCTCCTTAATATTTTATATTATTTTTAACCACATTGTTTATCCAGAATGCAACAGTATTTGTAGTGAAAACCTCTTAATAAAGAAGCAGCAGCTTTTCCATGTGGCACATGATGAATTGTCCAAAGCTTGGCTTTACTAAGTAACAAATAATGCCGTTCGTAGGTAGAAGTGTGAAAAATGAAATTGAGGTAGATAATTGCACATCACCCATAAAACTGAGGTAACAGTAACAGCATTTTGAATGCACTTATCTGCCAAATCTTCTCATTTTGTTGACCACAAATCTTTAATTGATATTTCTGTAGTTCAGCTGCAGTGTGCTGCAATTCCGTATTTGACTGGGGTGAACATTTTTGATTTTATGTTGGCGTACACATTTGTAAGCTGTATTATTGTTTGCTGGGAAGTGACTGCCCCACTCAGCGCAGTGATCTCCAGCTGTGGTATTAAAGTGAAGTACAACACATTAAATTTAGAAGGGTCAAATGGTATACGCTTCAAAGTAACACAGATACATGTGTGTGGGTGCACATGCTGTTTCCCTTTCACCCACTGTAGCCAAATACCCCCATCTAGTGCAGTGAAGGCTGCTGTGCCAAGCATTTTATTCCAGAAAACTGTGATTCTTTTAGTGCAGCAGAAATGCTCGACTGGGTCTGAATGGTGCCCACCATTTATAAGTTTTGAAAAATTATATTCATCCATCCATTGCGGTTTGCCATAGCTGCCAAATATCTTTCTTTGCAAGCTCGGACTGATATGGGGGTATCTGTCCCCCCTTATTAACTGTATATATATTCTAAGTGGCCAGATGGGATCTGCTGCTTGAGCCATACTTGTTTCAAGCATCGATTGCAGTTTTGTAGTGAAATAAAATGGTTAACTTTGTTTAGCCACTGCATGTCCCCCTCTAGTACCCTTGCACATAATACACAAGGGCTATATGTAGGATAGCATAAATGGTATATGCTGCCTCTGGTGCATTCATCCCTGTTGACAGAATGGCACATTATTATCTCCCACACACTCTCCGTTCTACGTATGCAGATCAGCACCCAGCCACATCATCTTCCATGCATTGAGGCTTCACTCGGATTGCTGCTTGGCAGCTGTCTGTGTACTGGTGAGGTAGCATTTTGTTAGCTTGTATGGTCCACTAAATGATCGTGAAGATTTTTTTTTTCTTAATCTTTGAACTAAATTTTCTTGCTAGATTCTTAGCCCCCATACCATAAACTTTGCTGCAACTGTGTGGTGATATGCCATTCAGCATCACAACTGCAAAATTGCCATTTAAATCAGAATTGCACAAAGTTTGTTCAGACTTTAGTGGCATAGACCCTTATTGGGAGTTTTTTGCCCAAGTGCCACAATTCTGAATGTTTATTTTGGTAAACATTTCAAGAGATTACTAACTTTCAGCATTTTTACACCAGCTTTTTCTGTGTGCTGTGCTTGAGACTGCAGTTGGTGAACAACTGCATTGCCTTTATGCATTTCTGTTCTTGCTTTGCAAACAGGGATTGTCATTTTATGTAGTGACTGTAAAATCATCCTTTAAGCAGAAGAATTACTTTTTAAGATAATTGCCCAATGACACTTTACATGGCTTGGATGTATGACATATGTTTTGAGACCTTTGTCCCATGATGTTAGTTACTGCTAAAGCTTAGTGCACCTTTAATTTGGTGGGTGTGCTCTTGGGACTTTTATCTTCTGAGTTTTTATCCCATATTTATAAGATGTCATCTATGGAGCCTTGTGAACAGCTGCCTTGTGCTTGTACCTTATGTTTAGGTTCAGTGCTTGTAAGCCAAGGCCTGTGCCTGTCCCTCTCTCTATCCCCTGAATTTGGGTTAAGTGCTTATTGGCCTGGGTGTGACTGCCTTGACACCTCCTTCCGAATTTGGGTCCCATACTTGTTGGCCAGAACCTGTCTATTTCAAAGTCTCCTGAATTTGATTTGTGTGCCTCCCAAACCTGGAGCTCATGCTTGTAGGCCAGGGCCTGTTCCTCTTAATGCCTTTCTAATCTGGGTCCCTTGATTATTGGCAAGGGTTTATTCATCCCTTGAGTTTTCAAGTATGGTTCTACTCTTGTGCTGTAGTGGTTAATGTTTGACGTCACAGCTCCATCTTCTGAATGTTATTCCTGTATCTCTAGTTATTGTATTTTTGTCAGTTTCATGGTTGTTGTCCTTTTGGGTTTCTTCCAGTTGCCCAGGTTTCTGCCAAACAGCCAGTTCTTGTATTGGGCTGTGTAAATTCTCAGTACCGGTAGCGTTTGTTCTAGTGCGTATTTCCTGGGTCATGGCCGAGGAAGGTACACAAGTTCTTTTTGCATCTTTGCAAAAGTACTGTTAAAGACCTTAAAATAAACACCAATTCACAGGCACACCACACTTTTGTAGACGCCTCTGAGCAAGCAACTGCTGTTGCAGTTAAGTTAAACTTTTAATTTCTGTATATACACCACAGATGTACAAGAAAAGATATTTGTTTTTCCCCTTTACTAAGGCATGCAGCCATGTTGTAGATGCACTCAGATGTCTGCTCATCAGTTTGCTTGGTGACATTAGCATGAAATGTAGGGGTAGGGTTTCACTGTAGGAGTTCGTACTACACACTTTTTTAAATTATGAATAAAACAATGTTTGTTTTCACAGCCTGTAATTACAAACTAAGCATTTCATACCTTAGAATCGTTCCTCAAATTATATTGTCTTTTAATGAGCTGCTTTTACATGCATTGAGCTGTATTGTGGTAAAGAAGTTTACTGTGTCATGCATTGTGTGATTCATGGTTGTTTCTGTCTAGCCTGTTTTTCTCTTTTTTTTTTTGATGGATGTGCCCACAGTGTTCAAAGCATTCTAAAAATTTTACACTATTGCAGATGATTTTGAATCCATGGTCACTCTGATGTGCTGCTGTCCACTCAGTAATGTTAAGATGCTAGTCTTTAGCGTGTCGGTCACTGAAAAACATGACCTTCTGGTGTACATGTGACACAGATGCTTGTAATTTTTAAAAGTTTTATTCCACAAGATGGTGTGTGTATGTATGTATATAATTCATGATCACTTAAAACACAGTATTCACTATTAATGGCAATTAACATATATTCTGTCTGTGTCCATTTTTGTAAACAGAACTTCAAATACCATCAAAGCCGTGTCAATCTTTTCTACTGGCAACATTTTGCTGGTTATGCAAGACGGTTTCTGTGTTAGATGTTTGTTAAAATAGTGTCTAACTGGTATCTATGTTTGTGAGTTAATTATATCTGCAGTGAGTACCGTGCCATGTTGCACTTAATGGCAGAAAGCATTTGTGTCTTGTGCAGAAAAAGAAGCGTAAAAGAAACTGGTTTTCCTTGGGTTGCACAGAGGTCCTCTTGCTGTAGTGCAACATATTAGATGTGTAAACAGCTGTAGGTAGGTTACTTCGTTGTCAGTTTCTCATTATGGCATAAATGAGGCTCACAGAAGAGCAGTACATCAGAACTTATCAAATTTAATTTAAAGAATCTGCCACAGTAATACATTGAACTTTCACAAGGGAGGCAAATCCCTGTGCAGATTGTGCATTCCCACAGTTAAATTGTAATTGAATGTGTTTATCTAGTTCAGTATTTTGCTGACTTGGTAAGTGGTGTTTGGCAGACTTCTAATTTGTGGTCGATTATGTGTCTTGTTCCCTACAGACTGTCATGTGTTGTAAACAAGTGGTAGTTGTGCTGTACAGGACTGCTGTGCTAGAGTGAATGCACTGGCTACCCCAGTTGTACTCTGCACCACAGATGAATTAACGATTGTGTGAATGCAGTAACAGCATTATATTAAAACTGTTTTGCTGATGTCCTGAAACGTACCTTAGCACTACAGCATGCAGTGCATAAACTACCAAACAGCACTTTCCTTCATTATATATAAAATGAAATTTAAAATTTTCCATTTCCTTGCACTGGCGTCACTGAAGAAAATCTAGAAACTTTACACTTGCATCACTGACCTCTCTCAATGATATCGCATTAACCTATGGTAAAGTCACAACTTGAAAAGCTAATTTTTAAATTTTCCCAAAAACAGTCCCCAAAAATTAAGGAAGGGCAAGCAGGAAAATACATTTGCAAATTTCCCAAATAGAAAAGGAGATGAGACCAGAGGTCATAGTTTGCATTGACTCAGAGTGCTAGTCCTTAGATGTGCTTCCAAGTCTCACACAACCTTGGGAATACATAGCTGACTGACATGTAGCAAAACAGAAGATCAGCAAAGAAGAAACATATGCATTAAACATATAACATTAAAAACCATAAACAGTAATATGCAACTCTGACAGTATACAGATTCCACGATTGCCATTTTTTGAGGTACTGAAATTTCAGAATTTTTGTAGCAGGGGTGTTAGGGGGTGTGACACCCCTGCAGTGGCCCAATAGTCAAGGAGCCTCGATCCTCACCACTGGCAACAGTGAGGGGTGTACACAATGGGAGGATTACAAATACCGTCGCAGTAAAGTACAATTTCCCTCGAGCACACCGAGATCACAGTCAGTCTGGGGCTGATTTCTGCTTCTTTCTCCAGATCCCTAATAAGACTCCCCACTGGCACAGCTGTAGGGTTAAGATCTCAGCTGAGGGGTCATGCCAAGACCTGTTCAACCAGTGCTTAGTGTCCCTGCCCAAGTAGTTGACCCACGCACACTTTGAAATTTGATTTGTATACAAACACACAGACACTTCTGGGGAAGGCTGGCACGAGTTTACTAGCTATGCCCCCTTCTGCCTAGACTATAAAGTAGTTATCACTGCTACAAACCCCTTTCTATCTGCTACTCGGAGGCCCTTACTAAAGGGTGACCAATGCTACTGTGTTGTTGTTGTGTCTTTTGGCTTTTCCCGGTTAGGGGTCGCCACAGTGGAACTCCGGTCCGCTAATGATTGGCAGTAGATTTTTATGTGCCGAGTTGCCAGCCCTGACACACAACCTTCAACGAAGGTAGCCCATTCACGCATGTTTCCACACAGAAGACGCTGTAGCTGAGAATCAAACCAGACCGCGTCTTGCTGTGAGGCGACAGCACTACCGCAGCACCACCACTGCAGCTATGTTACTATTATCCAAATGGTAGTTTTTGACCACGTGTCAGACTATTAGAATTGGCCTGTACAGTTTCGCCAAATACATATTCAAGTACTGTAAAAGCTTAAATATCTCTTACAAATATCAGCAACAAAGAGTATTCAAACAATACAGTAACTACAGAGTTCAGAATCGCTGGAAATATTTTAAAACAACATTGCAGGACAGTCTCAAATATAGAAAACCTCTAAACTAATCTTTACTATATTCCTATGTATATCTAAGAGAGAGAGACTATGTCCCAAGTCTTGCTTACAGATAACAGGCAGGCAGAAGTGCTGAATGGATGTTTCTATGTCCAAGACAAGATACAAAATGGACAGTCTCTCTCTGAGAGAGTTCTTAAATTAATATCCCTTATTACTGCTGGGATAGCTTGAATGACATAATTTTTTGTCACCTGACTTTAGTTCCCAAGCTAAACCAGAACTAACATCTCTGTGTTAAAAATGCGTACATGTCAGATGTGCAGCTGCTAGGAAGCCATAAAGCAATAAAACGCTTTTACGTTTTAAACTTGGTAAATTCTGTCCATGACAGTAGAAAAAAACTTTTAGCTCTAGACATCCTGTCTTCTTGCCACATTGAAACTTTTATAGCACATCGTAAAGCACTTAATTTCAACTTATTTTCTTGATGTTTTCTAAGGTAAGTCTGTAAGTCCAGCTTCTACTATTAAAACATACATTTGCACAAGTATATAGTTTATATTCATTTCTGTTATTTTCCAGTAAGGTACACTGTGGACACATCCTTGAAACTCAGTACTGTACAAACCCCGTTCAACACACACTTCTGCACCAGTAGTTTAATATACACATAACACATGGTTCTTTTACATTTGAAGGACAAGCATATGAATCATATTAATATTCACAAATGATATGCAGTTATTTACAAAATTCCAGATAGCTGGGCTGGTAGCGTCACAGGGGGTACCACTTGTTAGTTTTGATTTTCAATATTTTGACATTAAAAAGTATGCTGTAAAGAAAGAAAATACTTTTGCGCCAATTTTTTGCTTGCCATGTAGCCTAGAATATAGTATAATATATGTAGTCTATGATGCTTTAATAGTTACTTGCCGTATCATAACACAGGTGCCAAGTACTAAACTTCATTTGATCGTAACCTTTTTCAGTGTACTTATTTTCTTATTTTGTACTATACTAGTATTACTTTTTACAGTTTAAATTTGAAATGCTGATTTTTATTTTGTGTGTGGCATTGTATTACATGTTTGCCTTTTCTGAAACAGGTAGACAAGAACAAAACTACATTGCTTGGTTTCACCTTTTAATAGGCTTGTTCAGAATATCTTATGACTGCAGTCTCTTACATGTGCAGGTCAGAAATTCTGTAGCAAGAAATATGTTATACAGATTGCACTGTCTGCAGATGGTAGAACCTTGTAATAACAACAAAAAAGTCTTGGTGGAGCACTTTTTGGGGGGAATGGGTTAGCTTGCATATTTTTTAAATATGTTGGCACTTTCTTAATGATTCAACTTATGTGGTTGCACAGTACTGCATTAACGTACTTTTGACTGGCTTACCCTTTCAGTATCCATACTGACAAACGGGAGCAGAGACTGGTCAATGTTCTTAAACCTCAGATGGAGGACAGAACAGCAGATGTATTTCAGATGATTAGTAGATGTGTAAGGGTAGCAAACCTTTTCAAATTAAGATCTACAATAGCAGAGGCAGGTTTCTCTTGTAAAAGTTGTAGACCCTCCACATAGAAAAAAATATTTCAGATATTAATGATGATAGTGTATGCTTCTGTTTAATTTTGAACATTTTAAAAATACCAAAAACAAGGTTTAAATGAACGAGATAGACTTTGTGCGCGCGCACACATTTCTTTTTAATAAAAATAAGTGCTTTCATCCTACTGGACTAACATGAATACAGCTTGCATACACACAAATTCTTCACACCGTGAGGTCATAACCAATAAACCAGTAAAAATGTGTATCAAAAATTCTAACTAACCCTAATTAGAAACTAAATAATATCCAAATATAAGAATAAAACTAATGGTCATTCAAGTCAGCTCTGAGTGGCATCCGTTTTGTTTTACCACTCATACTCCTTAGAATCTAATAAATTCTCAGCATCTCTCCCTTCGATGTCAGATCAATGACATCTATAACATTAAAGTGTAAGAAGCTTTAAAAGTTCTGTTTTTTTAAGTATGTTTGTACAATGCATTCTTACTGTTTTTCTTCCTAATCTCATAATAATGTTCGTATATCCTAAATTTCATTTTTCTCATAGTCTTACCTGTATAAAAGTGACAGGTCAAGCATTCAGCAACACGGACTACATTGATGGTTTCAAAATTACAGTAAAAAGGAGCCCAGTGACTAATCTCAATGTTAGAGAAAAAGAAATATGTCGAATTCATAATTTACACTGGCTACATTTATTACAAGAAAATGTGTCCTTAACTTGACACTTGGTATTCCTTTTGTTTCCTGAAGTACTGTCCAACATATTTTTCACATTTATTCTTCTTTGTTCACAAATACAGGTTTGTTTCCTTTTATGTCATGAACCAGGGAATCTCCTTCCAAAATCCTCCAGTTATTCCTGATGATCTCTTTAATAGCTGGCATATGAAGAGTACAAGACAAAAATAAAGTTCAAATTAAAATTCAAATTAAATTTGAATTCTCTGTAGGAGCCTTACAGCCCATAGGTCCATATTCTGTAAAAGGTTTGTATAAACCTGACTTATGAGCAAGAGCTTCCTTTGCTATACAATCCATTAAGGGAGACCAGATAACTCCTTTGCTTAAATGTAACTTTTAAAATGTAATTCACTCTCTTTACTGGACATTCTGCTTGCTGTAATCATTTGACCCTTTGCTATGTTACTCTTCAAGCTTTTTTTTTTTTTTTTAGCCAAAGTAGTAGTAATTTTCTCATTCTTTAATGGTTTGCTCAACTTGATGTCCAAAAAAAAAAAAAAAAAACTCACTTTACTGTAGGTCATGGTAAAGCTTTAAAAAAATAGTTGTCTTGTTCATGCAGTCATTAAATAAACATCTTTAAAAAAACAATGTTGCCTGATCAAACCATCAAACTATCAATAAAATGTAAGATTTTATTTAAATAGCAAAAACACTATCATAAAGGAATACATTTTTCCAATGTCCTACAACAATACTGGCATAGCTTGGAGTAATTGCTGCTCCCATTGCTTGAACTTGTTGGAAGTGTTCATTCCCAAATAAAAATAATTATGCTTTAAAACCAATTCCAATAAGGAATACACCAACTCTAGTTCCCTTTCAGAAAATGGCCCCTATTTTAAAACCAGACCAATCTCAAATCTGTTGTGACTGTATATAACAGGGGTGTGCAAACTTTTTGATTTGTGGGCCACATTGAGTTCTAACATTTGACAAAGGGGCCGGAACAGGAGCAGATAGATGGCATGCTTTGAAAACATCACCTCATTGGGGGAAAAATACACATCTTGGGATATGGAGAAAACACGTGCTTTACTTTCCAATGAAAATGAAGAAAAGCATTACAATAAAATCTCTGACTTCGAAATGAGTCTTTAAACACTGAAAATCAAATAAATGACCATTTTATTTTAAAGCACTGAAAGTTCTGTTATCCTTCAGGATATCACCATCACTCTCCTCCTGACTGTCTTTTTTTTCAAAAACGGTAGGAGATGCAGATGTACTTGTCCTGTTCCTTTTATTCAATTTGTTTCCCCGGTGCCAAAAGTCAACAACAACCAGTGCAAGGACGAAACAGTTGCAGCAAGTCAGTCTGTGAAGCGTTATATTTGACCTGCGTGCACTGTTTATTTTAACAACGTGCGTATCACGGAGACACACGCATTTTAATGGGAGCAGTGTTGTTGGTCTCCTTTTTTAGCCAGCGCATCAAAGTCTGGAGTTAGTTTTGTTGTGGCGATTCTCAGGATGGATCTGAGGTGTAGGTCTGTTAACTTGGATCTGTGGCTGGCTTTGTTGATGTTCATGATGCTGAAGGTCTGTTCACACACGAAGGTAGAGCCGAACAAAGCCAACATCATCTGCGCTTTTCACCTTAGATTTGGAAACGCGGCATCATTGAGTGAAGCATAGAAATCATTTAGTTTGAGAGCTGAACTTCTCTTTTAAGGCAGGGTCGGACTGAAGGTCGATCAGTTCGAGCTGAAGCTCCTCTGGAGCTGTTTCGGGGTCTTGTGACAGAGGAAGGGCCACCAATTGAAGTGACTTGTCAATTTTGTCGAAATCCAAAAACCGACGGCAGAATTCTCCGTGCAGTGCATCCAGTGACTAACTGTATTTCTTTACTTTTGCTCCGGCCTCTTTCAGCATGGCTAGTCTAGGAAAATGAGTGAATGACTTGTTCAAAATCTGCCTGGAGAATAAAGCCAGCTTGGATTTGAAGGCTTTCACGTTTGTGTACATGTCATGCACAAACTGCTCCTTCCCCTGCAGTTTCACGTTGAGCTCATTCAAGTGTGAAAATACGTCCGTAGCAAACACAAAGTCATACATCCAGCTCTTGTTGCTCAGCTCAGGAAATTCATCAGTCTTCTCCTGCTGCTCCAAAAACACGCCAATCTCCTCTTTGAGCTCCCACACTCGTTGAAACACTTTGCCCAAACTCAACCAGCGGACACGGGAGTGATAAAGCCGGTCCTGGTGATCCGCATCAGTTTCCTCCAGGAACGCAATGAACTGACGGTGCTGAAGTCCCCGTGCGCATATGAAGTTGACGAGTTTCACCACAGGATTCACAACATGATTCAGCTGTAACACCGATTTACATAGAGATTCCTGGTGGATGATGCAGTGGAGGAAAATGACATCCTGGTCAGGGTTTTCATCTTTCACTTTATTCTGGATTCTCCTCAGCAGGCCAACGTTTTTTCCCCGTTAACGTCACCACAGATGGATCTCCGAATTTAACAAGCTTACTCCAGGGAAGCTTCATGTTTTCGATGGCAGCAGACACCCGTTCAAACAAGTCCTCTCCCCGTGTTTGTCCTTGCAGAGACTCCATTGTCAAAAACTCCTCCGTTATTTCAAAAGTTTAGTTGATTCCTCGGATAAAATTGAGGAGCTGAGCAGTGTCTTTGATATCGTTGCT
>NC_056733.1:196075477-196083279 GCF_019279795.1 Protopterus annectens
AGGGAAGAGTTAAGACTGGCACTAGGTGGCAATGAAGAGTTACCAAATAGCTGGGTAACTACAGCAGAGCTAGTAAGGGAGAAGGCTAGAAAGGTGCTTGGTGTGACATCTGGGCAGAGGACGGCAAGAAGACATGGTGGTTGAATGAGGATGTACAGGAGAGTATACAGAGAAAGAGGTTGGCAAAGAGGTGGGATTGTCGGAGAGATGAAGAAAGTAGACAGGAGTAGAAGGAGAGGAGTTGCATGGCAAAGAGAGAGGTGGCAAAGGCTAAGGATAAGGCATATGGAAGAGTTGTATGAAAGGGACACTAAGGAGGGAGAAAAGGACCTGTACCGATTTGGCTAGACAGAGGGACCAAGCTAGGAAAGATGTGCAGCATGTAAAGGTGATCAAGGATAATGAGGGAAACACTCACAAGCGAGGAGAGTGTGTTGAGCAGATGGAAAGAGTACTTTGAGGGGTTGATGAATGAAGAGAATGAGGGTTGGATGATGTGAGGATAGTGAATCATGAAGTGCAATGGATTACCAAGGAGGAAGTAAGGATAGCTATGAAGAGGATGAAGAGTGGAAAGGCTGTTGGTCCAGATGACATGCACATACCTGTGGAAGCATGGAGGTGTTTAGGTGAAATGGAAGTGGAGTTTCTAACCAGATTGTTTAATGAAATCTTGGAAAGTGAGAGGATGCCTGAGGAATGGAGAAAGTGTTTTGGTACCGATTTCTAAGAATAAGGGTGAAGTGCAGAGCTGTAGTAACTACAGAGGGATTAAATCGATCAGTCACAGCATGAAGTTATAGGAAAGAGTAGTGGAAGCTAGGTTAAGAAGGGATGTGATGATTAGTGATCAGCAGTATGGTTTCATGCCAGGAAAGAGCACTACAGATGCGATGTTTGCTCTGAGAGTGTTGATGGAGAAGTACAGAGATGGTCAGAAGAAGTTGCATTGTATTTTTGTAGACTTGGAGAAAGCATATGACAGGGTGCCTAGAGAGGAGTTGTGGTATTGTATGAGGAAGTTGGGAGTGTCAGAGAAGTATGTAAGAGTGGTACAGGATATGTATGAGGGTATGGTACAGGATATGTATGAGGGTAGTGTGACAGCAGTGAGGTCTGCGGTGGGAGTGACGGATGCGTTTAAGGTGGAGGTGGGATTACATCAAGGATCAGCTCCGAGCCCTTTCTTATTTGCAGTGGTGATGGACAGGTTGACAGACGAGATCAGACAGGAGTCCCTGTGGACTATGATGTTTGCAGATGACATTGTGATCTGTAGTGAGAGTAGGGAACAGGAGGAGGAGACCCTGGAGAGATGGAGATATGCTCTAGAGAGAAGAGGAATGAAGGTCAGCAGGACTAAGAGTATATGTGTGTGAATGAGAGTGAGGATAGAGGAATGGTGAGGATGCAAGGAGTAGAGGTGGTGAAGGTGGATGAATTTAAATACTTGGGATCAGTAGTTCAGAGTAATGGTGAGTGTGGAAGAGAGGTGAAGATAGTGCAGGCAGGATGGATTGGGTGGCGAAGAGTTTCAGGAGTGATTTTGTGACAGACGAGTACCAGTAAGAGTGAAAGGGAAGGTCTACAAGAAGGTAGTGAGACCAGCTATGTTATATGGGTTGGAGACACTGGCATTGACAAAAAGGCAGGAGTTAGAGCTGGATGTGGCAGAGTTAAAGATGTTAAGATTTGCACTGGGTGTTACGGGGGTGGACAGGATTAGGAATAAGTATATTGGAGGGTCAGCCCAGGTTGGAGGCTTTGAAGACAAAGCCAGAGAGGCAAGATTACGTTGGTTTGGACGTGCTGAGGAGGGATGCTGAGTATATTGGGGAAAAGATGCTAAGGATGAAGCTACCAGGTAACAGGAAAAGAGGAAGGCCTAAGATAAGGTTTATGGATGTGGTGAGAGAGGACAGGTGATTGGTGTGACAGAGAAAGATGCAGAGGACAGGAAGAAATGGAAACCAATGATCCGCTGTGGCGACCCCTAATGGGAACAGATGAAAGAAGATGATGATTTGTCTCTTTTGATATGGTTAAAAATCTTGTCAGTACTCAGTTTGTTAAATACAGCTCTTGTCTTTTGTTTTCTCTATTTGGGTGATGGTTGATGAAACCACTTTCATGACCACTGTAATGATTGAAGCAATCGGGCAGCTTCTACGTAACACTTACCAAAAATCATTATTCTTTGTTGTAAAGTATGGGCTTCTCTTTCTTTCACCGATTGTAAGCCCATGAATGAGGTTGATTCAGTTGTTCACAATTCTGCAAATGCTGCAAGTTCGGTGGACCTAATCTCTGATAGCCGCTGTGTCTGTTCAGAGCCCTCCAGGAAGAAAAACAATTTTTTTCCATCTTCACTATGTGAGGAGCCAATCTGAAATTGTCCCTTGCATTGGACCATTTTATCTTTTTTTCTGTTGGACTTTCCCTCTGGTCTCTTGAATTGAACCCATAAAAGAACTGATGAAAAGGCAGTATTCTTATTGGGTGAAGCTTTATCAGGTGTCAAGTTAGCAATGGGAGGTTGGTTTACCTGACAGTTTTATAATCCCTGGTGACCTTTATTCTTGTGAGTGCTTAGAGGAATCTTCCTTAACTTTTTTCCATCTTATCCTTAAAAACCCATTCAGTACACACTTAAATCCATAAAAATTGTATTTTTATAGATTTATGCGCAGCTTCCAAATGTTTCTGTTTATACTTTAACAGTAGGCAGACTAAACTTAAGCCCACTTCTTCCAGAACCCCTAACCATTCAGATTCAAGCTCACTATCCTCTTGGTTATCTAAGAGAGTCATGTTTATTTTTAGACCCCTTGACACACTTTTTTTTGCATTGAAGACTTCTCTGAAGATACCATAAATCCCACACTAATTGTCTATCACAAGGTCTCTCTTTCTAGAGATCTATAAATGTCTGCAACAGAATCAATAAAAACCTTAAAAAAAAAAAAAAATTTTTTTTAAATTCTTGGGTGCCAGAGCCATGAGAGTCATAGACTTTATCAAAATTATAGTGGCAGAATGGCAGATCAAGTGACAGTTATCACCTAATAAAACATCACTTGATTTGCCGTTATTGTTTCTGACCACTATACCACTCATTTCAAGTCTATTGCTTTTGTCTGTACATGGATTGCAAGCCACAAAGGCAAGATACCTGGTGGTGGTATACTATTTGTTTCTCTTAAGCGACATTCTGTTGGATTGCAAAAATCAGGTGGTTCCTTAGTACTGTTGATCTTATTCACTTTTAGACGACCTATCTTCCGCCTCTTCAAGCAGTTTCAGTGAGCATTCACTGGTATAGATAGCTGAATCCGCCATGTACTCTCAAAAGCTGTTAAAGTGACCACAGTGGAGTACAGCTCGCAACCAAAACAAAAAAAATATATAGATATAAAAAACGAAAACACCAGTGAATTCTGAAGACATACTTCAGTTAAAAAAAAAAAAAAAAACATGAAAAAAAGAGTAAGTGCTTTCATCCTACTGGACTTAATAAGACTCTGTAAGAACACTAATACCGGCTTACATAAATTCTTAACACCATAATGTTGTAGCCAGCCAATAAAAACGTGTGTCAAAAATTCTAATTTACCCCAATTAAAAATTAAATACCAGTTAATATCCAATGCAAGAGCAAAACTTTTATTTTTTTTTCTTTAATTTCTGTTTCTTTAACATGCACTTAAAATTAATATGGTCATTCAAACCAGCTCCGAGTGGCATCCAACTTGAGCTGCCACTCATACTCCCTAGAATCTCATAAAATCTCAGCACCTCCCGATGTCAGATTTGACATCTATAGCATAAAAATAAATATTTTAAAATTCTTAAACTTTTTAAAGTATGTTTGTACAATGCATTATTTTTGTTTTTCCTAATCGCATAACATTCATATCTCCTAAATTTGTTTTTCTCGTAGTCCGACCTATATAAAACTGACAGGTCAAGCATTCAGCTATATAAACTGTTATTTAGTTGTGAAGAAAAACAGAATGCATTGTACAAACGTACTTTAAAGTGTAAGAATTTTAAGATTTATTTATTTTTTGTTACAGATGTCATTGAACCTGACATCTGGGGGGGGGGGGGGTACTGAGAATTTATTAGATTATAATGAGTATGAGTGGCAGATGAAGTAGGATGCCCTCATAGAGCTGATTTGAAAGTGCTTAGAAAATATTTTAAGTGCTTGTTAAAAAACAGAAATTAAATAAAATGTTTTAGTTTTACTTTTGGATGTTTATTTTTTAATTAGGGTTAATTAGAATTTTTGATACCCACTTATATTGGTTGATTTGGTTATGGCATCAAGATGTGAAGAAATTAAAGTCTTTTGTCATATTCTTAGTTGCGCTTAAGTGTGTCTTGAGCGTTTACAATTTTTTTTTTGGTACTTTTTCATATTGTTGTGTTTTAGTTCTGAGCCATCTCCACTGTGCTCATTTTAATAATTTTGAAATGTGTTTGTATATGTCATAGTAAACCAGATAAATGCCTACAGTCAATAAAATTGAATTTGTAGTAACTGTTTTGTTGTAGGCAACTGGATATTCTGGCAAATTTGCTAGTTTTGTTTTGCAAATTATTACAGCTGTACTCTGTTGAAGACTGCCTTTTTGGAGATTTTCTTGCTGGTTAGTTTAAGAACAGCTTCGCCTTAAGGGAAAGACCATGGTTTATCTAGGTGTTTTAGTAACTGTGTACCAACAGCAGTACTTGTTGGTTGATTGTTAGGGAGTACTAGTTGCGGGTGTGTGACAACTCGGGTAAACAGTTTTTGTGCAACAAGAAATACGCTGATTTGCATTTATCATAGCTACTTCATTGCAATGGTGGCAGTGCCTTGTAGTTCATTGTGTGAGGCCTTTGTACAATTTATCAGATTGGTATAATGATGCTTTTGTTAAAGCAAGAACATTTTGGGATAGGAGTAAGATTATGGTATTCCAAACACTGTGAGCTGCACAAATCATGGACAAGTCTCTTCTTGTATCTTTGTATTTTCTTTAAAACAAATGATATAGGTGTGTGTTCTATGTTATGACAGATGATACCATGCTGTATTCTGATCTTAATTTAGAAATGAGAAATGGTTAGAATGTAGGTATGCTTGTCCTAAAAGGGCTCTAGTCATCCATGACCTGACAAACTAAATTACAAAACTTTAAGTAAACTGTGTAAATATATCCTCATACAGAGCAAAGACTGAATTAAAAAAATACTGACTAATCCTGTAAACTATTTGTCAGGTAGAATCTAAAGTTGTAAAATGAATATTTTAAACATGGCATAACTGACTTGTGAAGGAATACCACATAAATAGATGTTAGAGAGGGGGAAACTAAAGTGGCAGGATAAGAAGCCAAGTGACGCCATGTGACCCTTGGTACAAGGAAGTTTCTTATGCATGGAAGAAGATTATGGAAATCTGTGGAGTGTGTTTAAGCATTCAGATGTTAGAAAATGTGCACAGTGTATTTGGAGTGACAGTGATGAAGGACAAATGAGGGGACTCTCTTTTTTTCTCACCCCATGTTAATCTTTCGCAGTCTTGCCTTCTTAACTGTGATGTTGGACTCTGTATTTCTCCAATTTAACTTTAGTGTTTTCCAATACAAGCATTCCTTTTCAATACCTCTTAATCCCTCTTCCCTACATCTCCTTGCCTTTTAATTGCTTCATTTTTACTACTATCATGCTTTCCTTTTATACGGTCTCTTCCCTATTCACCACAGAGTATTTTAAATATTACAGTAACCAGTGCATGTAATTAACACTTATGGTAGCTGTTGCATGCATAGCTCTCTACTGTTTATAAAGCCATTACTTTTCACTTCACAAGTTAGTAGTTTTCTTATTGTAAAATAATTTTCTAATACGTTGCTGCTGTTATATTATTTTCTTAATGTATTACATGTTGCGAACCAAATTCGACTGAACAGTTCTATGCTCCACTATGTCAACAAAAGTGTTACTGTTTGTGTAGCTGAGCATGTATTAAAGAATTCTGTGGAGAAAAAAAAAAGTTCGTGAATTACTTATTTGTAATTTAGATTCCCTGTTTGAGGCTTGCAGGTAGGTGCTTGTGTGTATGTGTGTGCCTTCTGTGAAGGTTGCGTGCTGGGCTGGCAACTCGACACCGTAAAAAGCACCACTGCCATTCAATATGTAGACCCGGTGATTGCTGTGGCAACCCCTAACTGGAGAAAGCCGAAGACTACTAATGTTGGGATTGTTTTAAGAGTGATGATTTTGTATGAACAGTCCTATACAGCAGAGTATGGATCTCCCTGGACCTGTGCTGTAAAGAGACTTATTTTTTGTCCATTTGGATAGTCTCAGTTAACAAATGCAAATAAGCAAATTAACTGTAATAAGCATTTTTAGCCTTTACCTTTCTTGTCAAACTAATGTTCTAGTTGTTTGGCTGTAGCCATTTGCAGAAAAAAAGTCACACAAAATGGAAACAAGGTTGTAACAATCTGCTTAGATCTTTTAGAAGCGCTTTTTAGATTTTGAATTTGTTCCTTTGCATTACTGATAGACTTTCTATGTAAATCATTGGTATCTTTGAAAGTTTTGCTGTTTATTATTGTATTTGGGAGCTGCCCTTAAGTAGCTTGGATTTCATAGGTGTTCCTTTGGAGAGAAGATGCCGCCACAGTGCAAGTATGATACAGTCACAAACAATGTCTTGTTTGGGGAAAGAGCCTTATTCCCTCTGTGTGAAACTTGTGTGCAGTTAATTTCCACACCATCATAGAAAGGAAGAATTACAGCTTTACCTAATTAAAAAAAAACAAAAAAAAAAAAAAAAAAAAAAAAAAACTTTCAGCTCAAGAGATTTAATGCAAAATCTTCTGCTGATGTGCATACTCCATGGACTTGAGTCCAACTGAATATTTGATCTTGAATCCTAAAGTCTGCTGATGGGGCTGTCAGAAAGCAAGATTCGTATGCCCTGGCATCTGTATGGAGCCAGTCAAGGTCTCCCTTAAAGTAACCGTAAATACTAAATGTTATGAAAGTGCATGCAGGACAGTTGTAGCAGATATACGCACCTGACTAGAAGGTTGCCACAATACATTTGTCCCTGTAACTTCCAAGGGTTTGTATCAAGTTTCTGCTGCTATTCCTGCAGTCCCAGAATATATTAATATATTTTTATGACTGGATTGTTCTTGTGTTAGAGTATTTGGCTGCCATCTCTAACTTTCACCTAAACCAAGATTTTAAACCCGTAGTTTAATTGAAAAATATGCAGTCTCTTCCTCAGCAGCACTTACTTCTTGAGACGTCCATTAGAGAATCAAGTACATCCTTGGAATTTGTTCTTCATTCTGGAAAAACTGACTTGGGCTCCCTTTGAGCTTGTTGGTAACGCAGAGTTGGTTTTCCTTACTTTGGGGATATTTTTCTCTTGGTAGCTGTTACTTCAGCTAGAAGGACATCTAAACTTTGTGCTGTCTTTGCATCTGTTTTTTCACGAAGATGGTTTCTCATAGACTCATTCCTGTCAGATTGACACCAGAGCATACATCTGCCAGTATTCTTTGTGGCCAACTCTGATAAGTACCTACAGGGATGCTAATTAATAGCAAGATATATGGATAGAGCCAAATCTGTACAGAATGATGCCCAGCATTTAATTTCTTCATACTCTTGAGACTCTCTGCTACACTGTTTCTAAACTTTCCCCTATACTGGATAGCTGTTCGGTGGTGAAAAAATCCTTTTAAACCGCTCCCATAATTTTTACCTTTTTTAAGTAAAACGCTTAG
>NC_056733.1:196083779-196118826 GCF_019279795.1 Protopterus annectens
TCTCTTTGCCTCCACTTTTCAATCACCAGCTCAGCAAATTCTGCACCAGGACACCTCACAGCAGGGCCTGGAAAGTGGATGCCCTATCCGTCCAGTGGGTAAACCTCTCAATGTTTGCATTTCCCCCTCTGCCCCTTCTGTCAAGAATATTGCTCAAGATGAGACTGGACAGACCAAGGGCAATTCTAATTGCTCCAAACTGGCCACGCCAGCACTGGTACCCACTTCTGCGCAGCCTGTCACCGGTGCCACCATGACACTTACCCCAGAGCCCCACCCTGCTCACTCAGCGGGGGACAGATCTTGTATCCGCAACTACAAACCTTAAATCTTGCAGCCTGGCTTATTCCTTGAATTCTCTCCCATTGTCCAGCCTAAGCAAGCAGGTACTGGACATCATTCTTGAAGACAGAATACCCAGTACAAGGAAATCTTATGCTGATAAGTGGAATAGGTATTGTTCCCTAATTCACTGTAAAGGAGAGGACACAACTCTGCCCTCCCTACCTCTAATCCTGAATTACTTAGCAGATCTACTCCACAGAGCCCTATCCATCCCTCTGCCATCTCGGCTCATTACAACTCTGAGCCGCCCCTATTCTCTCACCCTCTCATCGCAGAGTTCCTGAGATGGGCAAACAACTTAAGGCCTCCAAGGAGAGCACCCACCCCTCCTTGGGACCTTAATTTTGCACTGGAAAAGCTCACACTGCCCCCCTTTGAGCCTGCGGCATCAGCAGACTTAAAATTCCACTCTTTGAAAACAGCATTTCTCCTGGCCATCACTTCAGCGAGAAGAGTGTCTGGGCTACAAGCCCTTACGGCCTTGGAACCCTTCATTATTTTTCATGCTGACAGGGTCTCCCTCTGGACTAATCCTTCCTTTATGCCCAAAGTGGTGTCCAATGTTGCTCTCAACCAATCTATCCATTTGCCAACCTTCTTCCCTAATCCTCAGAGTAAAGGGGAAAGGATCCTGCACTCCTTGGACATGCACGGACAGCTCAGCTTCTACCTGGATAGGACTAAGCCCTTCAGGTAATCTGACCAGTTACTACTCAGTTTTGCCCTAGGGGCAGAGAGCAAGACCATTTCCAAATCGATAGCGCACTGGATCCATTTCTGCTACAAACATCATGGGAAACCAGCCGCTCGGGGGGTCAGAACACACTCTTCTAGGGCAACTTCTACCTCTACAGCATTCCTCAGGTGAGTCCCTACCAGGGTCATTCTGGAGGCTGCTGCCTGGAGCACTGTACACACATTCACCAAGCAATACCATCTGTCTATATTTTCCAAATCCAGGGCGGGTTTTGCAACTGCAGACATGCAGGGCATTCTAGCCAGCCCAAATACTTCTTGACTGCCTTCACCCTTTCTACATCTTTGGGAATCAACCCAAGTGTGATGACTGCAACAGTGAAACACGAAGAACATAATACACTTGTGTACACTTAACATAAATGTAGATGTTCGAGTGTATTCACTGTTGTAGTCCTGGTTTCCCTCCCTCCAGACCCCCTTCTCACTCTCTCTGTACTACCCACCCCTTGCAGGGGTATTGTTATGTAATTTTTAGCTCCCTACTGGGGGGCTCCTGACATTTGGAGCAAGAAAAACTGATGTAATGGTGTTGGCTACCTGTTTTTATACACCTGATGTCAGACCTGGAGCGACAGCAACCGACGCAGAAATACTAAGTCTCTGGTATTCGGGCTGAATGAGGGCTACCTGCAGGCAGATAACCCAAGTGTGATGACTGCAACAGTGAATATACTCCAACATCTACATTTATGGTTAAGTGTACACAACTGTACTTTCCTTGGAGGCCAGCCAGACAAATTCATCGCATCTCTTACAGACAAAAATATTCTAATAAAAGGAGTCACAGTAGATGCTATGGTGCTGGCAGCCACCAAAAAGGAACTTAGAGACGTCCTTTTCTGTCCATCCACTGAACAAGGAGACTTGTATGATGGACAGATATGGACAGTGCACCTTTTCTTCAGTGACCTTTGCACACTGAATTATCTCACCCACTTTAACAGACTTCAGAGTGATGATCTGAAGGAGCTAGGAGATACTCTTTAAGGTTCAGTTGCTGAAGGGGTGTCAGAGAAGGTTTCTTCTCAGCTGCCTACCTTAAATTCAGTGTTCAACTCCTCCATGAGACTCATTTCTTGTGGAGCTAGTAGTGCAGCGGATTCAGGAATTTTCCCAAAGGAGACATTCCTGGATGCGTTTGTGTGACTTTGCGGAGCCCTTTAAATATTCTTTTGTCAACGTCCCTTTTGACGGCTTGTCCATGTTTGTGCCAAAAGTCAGACACCCTAACCAGGTGTGAACAAGACGGAAACACTCTCTCTGCCGGAGGAGTCTGTTTTTCCCTGCCTTCTAGACCTTATCCAAAAAGTCAAAAGGGAGGAAAAATGTGGTTCAGAAAATCGGAGAGCTGTCCAGGACACACGTGGTGATTCTTCCCCCAGAGAAAGGGGGGAGCATTAATGGAATAGATGGCCATGTGGCAGAGGGGGGGGGGTCCACAAAATCAGGGCGACAGATTCCTTCCTTGGTAAGCCCTTTCAGTGCTTCTTAAAGGTGGTCCACCTGTCCATCTAGTGAGGCAGTTGGGAGTTGCTTGTCTTTGTACCCAGAAGCCTGGCCGAAAATGACAAAAGACAAGTGGCTACAAAGCATCATATCCAGAGGTTACTCCATACCCTTTTTTCATGTCCCAAGCATAAACATCCCGGACAATTCCACCCAGTCAAAGGGAACAGGCAATTCTAGAAATACAAAAGTTCCTAGAAGAGAGTCAACCAGACAGTCCCTGCAGACCAGGTAGGATCTAGAACTTACTTGATTCTGTTTGTTCCAAAGAAAACGGGGGACTGGAGTCCCATCCTGAATTTCAGCAAATTAAAGAAGTCCGTAAGAAAGTCCAAAGTTCCGGATGGTAACACTGCAGTCTATACTCTTCTTTTCTGGGACAAGACAATTGGATTTGCTCTGTAGACCTCCAGGATGCATACTACCACATAAGAATGGACAGGAGATCCAGGAGTCGTTTGCGCTTTCGGCTGGGAATCAGTCACTACCAGTTTCGAGCTCTGTCATTTGGTCTCACTACAGCTCCCAGAGTGTTCACCAAGCGTATGGCAGTAGTCACTGCTCACTTGAGACACCTAGGATTCCAAGTGTTTCTTATCTAGACGACTGGCTCCTAACCGCCATCACAGAGCATCTACTAGCAAAAACGAAGGACACCACCTTACAGCTCTGCTGTCACCAAGGAATCGCAATAAATTACAAAAAATCTGGCTTTTAGCCATCTCAATGTATCGTTTTTATAGGAGCAGATCTAGATGCAACAAAAATGATGACAAAACATTCCCCCGAAAGAGTTCAAGTCCTATGACATCAGGTCATAAATCTACTTTTCAAGAAAAAACTACAAGCAAGAACAGCCCTGAAAGTCTTGGGGACCATGCCAGCAGCAATAAACTTGATTCCATTAGCACATCTGCATATGAGAATTCTGCAGTGGCTACGGTTCACTCTGTGGTCAATGCAGGAACTACCATGTCCCACCAAATTATGATAACAGAATCTTGCAAAAAAGACCTTCATTCGTGGCTTCACTCCATTCATATGACATTAGATTGGCCCTTTGTTCTTCCACAGCCTTTAGCCGCAGTGACCATGGACGCTTCCCAGATGGTGGGGGGGGGGACATTCCTGGGAAGGACAGTCCAAGGCACTTGGCAGGATCATGCCATCATCTGCACATCAGTGTCCTAGAGATGAGAACGGTGCTTTCAGCATTGCAAGCATTCCAGGACTCTCTTCCGCTAGGAACTATTGCAATACAGACCGACATGTCGGTTGTGTGGTACATAAACATGGAGGAACCATGTCTTGCCCCCCTTTGTCCGGAGGCCCCGAGAGTATTGCAGTGGGTGACCTCCTCCCTACACTTTCTGATAGCAGTGCGCATCCTGGTGAAATCCAACGTGATAGCAGACAAACTCAGCAGAGTGATTCTGATGCCTCACGAGTGGTCCTTAAAACAAGTAGCAGCAGAAAAGATTTTCTGCAAGTGGGGCCAGCCTTGCTGTGACTTTTTTTGCCATGTCCATGAATGCCCCTCTGGGGGAGTCTCACCAAGGGATACACGATTGGCCCTCGGGTCTCCTCTATGTCTTTCCTCCCTTTCCATTGATACCCAAAGTTCTTCAGAAAGCCAGTTCCTTGGGAACGAATTTGATACTAGTCTCCCCATACTAGCCTAGTCAAACCTAGTTCCCCTTCCTTTGGCCTCATCTTCAGGAGGAGCCGTGGATTCTGGACCCAGTTACAGACCTTTTGACTCGTGCATCAGGGATGTTCCACTCCTCCCTGCAAACCCTCAAAGTGACAGCATGGCTGCCCTGATTCCAAACATAGCCAGGCTCCCTAACCTTTCTCCATCAGTGAAACGTATCCGGATCTGGTCTCATAAGGCTTCAACGAGAAAGTTTTATATATGAACAAATGGAAAAGATTTTCTTCTTGGGCCTTGAATAATCTCATTGAACCCTTCTCTGCCCCAGTAGCTTCCATTCTTGAATTCTTAGCAAAGCTGTTTAATGAAGGCGCAGCTGCAGTTACTACTCCAGTTCAGTTAGCCGCGGTATCTAATTTCCATCTAGGTGAATCGGGCCCGAATGTGATGTCCTACAGACTTTGCAAGGCATTTCTTAAAGGCACTATTTTATTAAGACCACCCATTAAAGCCCCTCCAGCATCATAGGACCTGAACTTTGTCTTATCCCTTTTGATTCCATCCCCCATTTGAACCTGCATCATCCTGCGATCTCAAGTATTTGACTTGGAAGACAATTCTTTTGATAGCCATTACTTATGCTAGAAGAGTTTCAAAGCTACAAGCATTGTCTGTAAAGCCCCCTACATGCTTTTCCACAAAGACCAGAGTATCCCTATGAATAAACCCATCTTTTCTACCCAAAGTATGCTCAGAATCTAATTTGAACTAGTCCATAGAACTACCATTTTTTCCCCAGCTGTGGCATCAAGGCAGAATATATGCTACACCAACTAGATGTACATAGACAATTACATTTCTACTTACAAAGGACTTCAGAAAATATGACTAATTATTTGTATCGTTTTCAGACTAAGAAAGGTGCTCCTGTGTCTGAAGTCACACTTTAAAAATGGCTGTCAGATTGTATTACCCTTGCTTACCAATCTTGAAACAAAGAACTCTTCATATAAAGTAAAAGGTCATTCTATAAGAGCCATAGCAACCTCTTCTGCCTTTCAGGTAAGACTACCAGTTGATACCATTTGTGCTGTAGCAACATGGGGAAAGCTTCATACCTTCATCACTCTTTACAAAGTGAATTTGGCCTCCAGGAACATTGCCTCTTTTGAGTCCACTGTTCTTAAGAATATTCTCCCTCGAGCCACTCAAGAAAGATGGTGCTAGGAACGCTGTCCCAACCAGTTAAGAATGAATGCGTGATTAGGACATCATCACATAAAGACGTTATGTACTCACCATAACGTTCCATGTGTGGTTTGTCCATCTCTCCTTCATTCTTGCATCCCATCCTCCTCCCCCCAGCCTTTGGATCCTGGAGGACCGAGCGGATACAATTGGTAATGTTCTTTGACCTGACCTTTTTGATTGTTCTATAAGGTATTCCATAGTTTTAGTACCTTTTTTGTATCGGGGAAACAAGATCTGGGGATGGGATAAGGGTTTTCAGCCACGAGCTAGTAGAAGACCTCGAGCTTTTGTATAAAATCAAGTCGGAACAGAAGATTTGTTCCAAACCCAACCAGTTAAGAATGAAGGCGAGATGGACAACACAAATGGAATGTTATTGAGTACATAACTTTTTTATTAGATCTATTACAGTTTGTAAAGACTTTTGTAGTAGTAGTAGTTTTAATGTTTACATTACAGAATGTGCTTCATTGTGTGTTTGCAGGACTGTCAGGACATTATATTGTAATTTATGAACATTTGCATACTACTAAAAAAAAAAAGGTTGTAAACTACACATTGTTTTGTCCAAATACATAGTTATTAGATCATATATGGTATAACTTTGGAACATTGGGGTGGGTACATAATTCTTTGCATTCAGACTTTGATTTAAATGCCAGTACATTTCCAGGGTTAAATGAAAGCTCTATTACTGAAAGTGGTTTGAAGTTAACCCCTTGATGTAACTATTAGTAATTTCATTGGTTTATAGTATGTGATGTTGTGATTGAAATCTGTGTTTTCACACACTGTTGTGTTTAGAGAGGGACAGTGCCCCTGAAAAGATAACCATAAACGCCATAACCTCTCAGCCTGTTTGTGCAAGAAATCTGGACAAAGCCCAAAAATAGGGACAGAATTTAAATATTGCTCCTATAAACTTAAAAGTTGCTAGAGTAACAGGCTTTGCATTATGTATTTTTTGTAGGACATGGTGTGAAACTGAAATGTCTGCCATTATTTGGTAACTTCAGTCTTTAATGTTTTGCCAGAAAACCACAAGTTGAGGTACAGACCAAAAATGAGAGAAAAATCTAAACATTCTGCGGAAACCTGTACAGTTGAGAGGTATGAACTGAACACTAATAATGAGGAGACTGTACTGGCTGTTTGTGAAATGGGATGGAACTTAGCTTTAGCTACATTTGCTGTGGGTAAGGATTTTGAATCATGACTCTAATCTTAAGAAGAGTCTGAACCTTGTTGCATTTAACGGATGATTCTACTATTATGAGTAGTAACCCATATTTTAGAATTAGAATGAGAAATCGTAGTCCAGTAGTATATTGACTTTGCGAGGTAGTATTGGTAAAATTTCCTTATACTCACCATCCTTTTCTCCTTCCGCTCTTCTTGCTCCTCTTTTTAGCAAAACGAACCAACTCCCACTACAAGTGAATAATCTTCTTCTCCCTTGTACCCCTCGCCATAATGTTGGTACTGTACATATGTTTATACATTTGTACAAGAACTTGTACTAAAACCTTATTTCTGTTAACATCTATGTTGTGTAAACTCTCATTGTGATGTAATTTCAATTTTGAATGTTGTAATTGCAATAGGAGTAATCTGGTCTCCTCTTGTTGTATGATTATTGTTATTGTGACGTAATTTCTTTTTTGAATATTTGCAATTTCAACTGGAGCTTTTCTCTTCGAATCTCCACTGAAAACGAGCCATCTGGCTCAGCTGGACCAACCTGGTTAACGAATGAAAATAAGGAAATAAATAAAATTGTATGGCAAAGAGCCTGTTAAGCTTCCTTGAAGTAGCATTAATACAGTGCAATAAAAAAGTATTTGCCCCCTTCCTGATTTCTTATTTCTTGCATGCTTGTCACCCTTAAATGTTTCAGATAGTCAAACAAATGTAAATAGTAGACAACGATAACCCAAGTAAACCCAAAATGCAGTTTTTAAGTGATGATTTTATTTATTAAGGAAAAAAAACTAATCAAACCTACATGGCCCTATGTGAAAAAGTAATTGCCCCTAAACCTGATAACTGGTTGTGCCACCCTTAGCAGCAACAACTCCAATTAAGCTTTGCGATAATTGGCAATGAGTCTTTCACATCGCTGTTAAGGAATTTTGGCCCACTCTTCTTTGCAGAATTGTTTTAATTCAGTCATATTGGAGGGTTTCCAAGCATGAACTGCCTTTTTAAGGTCATGCCACAGCATCTCAATTGGATTCAAGTCCAGACTTTGACTAGGCCACTCCAAAACCTTCATTTTGTTTTTTTTTTTTAAGCCATTCAGAGGTGGAACTGCTGGTGTGTTTTGGATCATTGCCCTGCTGTAGAACCCGTGTGTGATTCAGTTGAGGTCACAACTGATGCCCGGACGTTCTCTTTCAGGATTTTTTGGTAGAGAACAGAATTCATGGTTCCATCAATCACAGCAAGTCGTCCAGGTCCAGAAGCAGCAAAGCAGCCCCAGACCTTCACATTACCACCACCATGTTTGACTGTCGGCTTGATGTTCTTTTTCTGAAATGCTGTGTTACTTTTACCCCAGATGTAACTGGGCGCACACCTCCCAAAAAGTTCAACTTTTGTTTCGGCAGTCCATAGAATATTTTCCCAAAAGTCTTTGGGATCATCAAGATGTTTTTTGGCAAAAGTCAGATGAGCATTTATGTTCTTTTTGGTTAGCAGTGGTTTTCGCCTTGGAACTCTGCCATGCATGCTATTTTTGCCCCGTCTCTTTCTTATGGTTAAGTCATGAACATTGACCTTAACTGAGGCAAGTGAGGCCTGCAGTTCTTTAGATGTTGTCCTGGGTTCTTTTGTGACCTCTTGGATGAGTCATCGCTGCACTGTTAGGGTAATTTTTGTAGGCCGGCCACTCCTGGGAAGGTTCACCACTGTTCCATGTTTTCTCCATTTGTGGATAATGGCTCTCACCGTCGTTTGCTGGAGTCCCAAAGCTTTAGAAATGGCTTTGCAACCTTTTCCAGACTGATAGATGTCAATTACTTTGTTTCTCATCTGTTCCGGAATTTCTTTAGATCGCGACATGTCTTCCTTTTTTGGAATCTTTTGGCCTACTTCACTTTGTCTGACAGGTTCTATTTAAGTGATCTCTTGATTCAGCAGGTCTGGCAGTAATCAGGCCTGAGTGTGGCTAGTGAAATTGAACTCTGCTTTCCCAAAAATGTGATTAACCACAGTTACTTCAAGATTTAACAAGGGGGGCAATTACTTTTTCACATAAGGCCATGTAGGTTTGGATAGTTCTTTTCCTTTAATAAATAAAAGCATCACTTAAAAACTGCATTTTGTGTTTACTTGGGTTATCTTTGTCTAATATTTAAATTTGTTTGATCTGAAACATTTAAGTGTGACAAACATGCAAATAAATAAGAAATCAGGAAGGGGGCAAATACTTTTTCATTGCGCTGTATATGAGATAATGGTAAGCTGCAGGTAAGATATTTAGATAGTTGTGCTTCCTCGGGAACACCCGCGAGGTAATGAAAATGACGAGTCCTGCAGGATATGAGAGAGATGCTTGGCATTTCAAAAATTGTGGCGTCTTTTATTATGTTTAAGTTCAGCCCCAAAGAGGTAGAACAAGGATGGAATCTAAGGTATGCTTTGAGAGTAGAACTAATTATTCTGGGAGTTGGCAGTTCACATAACTTAAGCTGTATATGTAGAAGGGGTCTGGACCAGAAGGAAAAGTACTTTGAATGTGTTCTAGGTCTCCTCCTGTTCTGTATTAACTAAGCTGTAAGGAACAACAGGATTAACCTTGTAAACAAGTGTTACCACTACTGTAATCCTGAAGGAAAGTTGAGAAAGATGACCGCTAGTCCTCTTAAGGATAATTGACAAGTTGTAATGTGTGGAGAGGTTTGGGATGTTGTAATGAATTTAAATGCCCAAGGCTAGATCTACAAGCATTTTTTCCCCTGAGGACTCGTGTTTCATACAATGGAGAATCTGCTTATTGAGGCAGAAGGAGGCAGTTAAGCTGCTGTGACCTTTTAGAAAATGTAAGGACTGTAAAATACTGTGTGGTTATGTAAAAAATGAGAAAATGTCTTGTATATGTGCTTTTTTTTGCGGTGGTGGGTTAACCTAGGTCATATGAGAAGATGAAATGCATTACTTTGTCTGTGTATCTTTGACGATTTATTTAGTAATTGACGAATTTATAATGTACCTAACTGGAATAGGGATGAGTGTCACGTTTTTCAAATTTTTGAAGCGAGTCTGAATTGAGCTACTTTATCCAAAGTTTATTAATTTTCGTAGTCTGTTAATTCCTTAAGTGAGCTTTAGGAAAGAGTGTGGTGTAGCAGTCTTCTAGATATTATGATATATATTATTCTATTTATGTATTAACCTTGGTTATATAGTTTTTTAACCTTATTAATATTTTTAAATGTGGTTTCCTTTAAATGGTGGGGTTTGTGAAAACAGGGGACATATGATATGAGCTAGAAACAAAGACTTTTTAGAACATTCAGTTATTCACAACTTTACATAAAGAACACTTGAGCTTTGCAATGTATTCAATGGTTGCAATAAATGAAATGGGCACTAGATGGCATGAAAAACGTGTTACATTGGTTTTTAAACAGATATAATTTATTAAAAGGTTTTAAACTTTTTTAAAATATTAAAATTGTACATATTAAATGGCATTTTAACAGTATTAAATTGGGAATAAACAGGAAATACAAGAAACAAAAATATGAATTTAAAAGGAATATTTTTGGAAAAATATTCCTAAAGAAAACTTTTTAAAATTAATTAAACACATTAATTGAATAATTATTTCATTGAATGCATTATAAAAGGGAATGTTTAGTTGTAATGGTATCATCTGATGAAGTCCAGTTTTGTGGCGAAAACGTAATTTTCCTGAACAACGTTAATGTGTGGTGGATTATCTGTGCTTTGTTTCACCTTTGTGGTTTGAGTGATTCAACAAATAAATTCCTGGTTCTTTTTAAGATTTGGTTCCTGATTCTTCATCCTTTTCTTTTATTAGTTTGGATTTGCACTTCTTGTTTAGTCTTCTAGATATAGTACTAGTCTTAACTTATTCTACAAATCAATGAACTGTAGGGTGGGGGGTTGAATTTATTTGCGAAGAGCACTGAAAATTTTTGTTGTAATTACAGACATGGGGGGGCATCTTTCCTTATTGAGATGGAGATATTTCTTCTAACCATATTACTTCTCTTCATTACCCTTCGTTCAGTGTTTTTGAACATTCTTGTCTAACGTATGTTAAAGTAGTTGAAGGCTCTAGACTTTTGAGGATTTTTCTTGTGATTAAATTAAGGCTTATAGAGCTGTACCCAGCCTGAGGGAGAGTTGAGAGTCTTGAATGGAAACAAGGCTTCCTTTTTTGCAATTAACTTTTTTCTTTTCTTAACTTCTCCATTAAGCCATAGTTGGTGATTCCTGTTTAGCCAACCTGCACTGTTGTGAGTATACAGTTTAGCGAATGCCACTGTGCATTCGCACATATATGATTGCAGTTATGAGTACAGGTCGCGATACAGTGGGGATCAGTAATTACCCTTTTCCCCACTGTAATGCGGTCTTGGAATTGGAATATATTATTTGCAGGGGGGTTTCCTCCCCCTGCAAAAATGGGCATTTCGGTGTTGTGCAGTATGTATATACTGCTAAGAGTTCAACATCCATTAGTATTCTGAAACGTGCAAAGGAAGGCATATGTCGAATAATGCCGATTCTTCAAATTAGTCATTATATTTGGCATAGTGACTGTGTTCTTCTGCTGATTTCCGGAGTTTTGATTCACATGAATGACCCACTTTTGTTCTGGCTTTCATGATTTTGATAGTAAACCTCATAAATATGTATGAGAGAGGCAGAAAGCCATATATGTATGTACATATATGTATATGTGTGTGTGTGTGTGTGTGTGTGTGTGTGTGTGTGTGTGTATATATATATATATATATATATATATATATATATATATATATATAATATATATATATATATATATACATACCCATTACATTTGTATGGTCAACTTTACATGTTACTGAAAGATAGTTTCAGAAAGAAAAAGCTACTGAAGCTGCAACTAATGTTTGATCCAATTTTTAAGACATCAGTTAAGCATGCCTTTTTCCAGTGTCTGTGATGAATTTACTTGGTTGCAAGTTTTGATGGCGTTTTTCACTGAAAGTAACCATCCAGCGCAAAGTCAAATGTAAATGTTGGTTGCGTATTATTTGCAAAGCAAAGTGCAATCTGTCCATTGTGCATTGCCATGATTATGTAATCTGATGTTGTTGATCCTCGTTCATTGCTTATGCATGGATATCACTTCTGAGCTCAGAACTGAGCCGGCCATTTTCCAAGTTCGCGTCAGCTTCAAACTCTCGAGCTAAACTCTTACCCACAATCCCCCTCTCTCTGTTACCTCAGATTTCGTTTGCCACATTGCCATTCAGTCGTGTCTTGCTAATTCTCTTGAGCCAAGTATAGTCAATTGTTTATTGCTTTATAGCTTTATAGACAACTTTTCTGTCAGAAAAGTTCTTATTTTATTGTCTCTTACCCTATTGCTTTTAGCGCTTATAATTTTTTCAGGGTTTTCTGCCTTTTCTTTGCCACTTTACCGTGAAGTATTTTCTTTTTACCATCGTTGGTAATCCTTTCACCCTTTTCTCTCATACCTTCGAGTACTCTCTTGTACCATTGTTGGTAATTTTTTCTCCTTTTTAATTTGCTGTCATGGTAGATAAAGATAGTCTGGGATGTAAGCGGTGTTCTGATTGTGGACACAAGCTGTCTACTTCTGATGCACACTGTTTGTGTGTTTATTGTTTGGGAGCTTCCCATTTGTCTGTTGATCCACCCTGTACTATTTGTGAAAACTTTTCTAATAGAACCTTGTTGGAAAGGAAAAACAAGCTAATACTGAAGGGACTTCTGAAATCTCCCTTTTCAGAGGCTGTTTCTGGGTCGGAGGCCTCAACCCCTCCTAGAGCCCATAAGAAAATCTTGGCTGTTTCTACTAAGGCTAAATCTTTGCCTTCGTCCCCGGCTGGGGACTCCCACCAACCAAAACCTAAAAAGGATAAAGTTTCAGCTCCGAAGCTTTCTCAGTCAGCCACAGTGCTTTCGGTGCCTACATCCTCGGCACCAAGGCCTTCGGCTTCATTAGAGATTTCAGCTCAGTCTTCTCCTGCAGCCTTCTATATATCGGCACCGAGGGGCTTCTCTGTTCAGACCATTACTACCATTCATTCGGCACAGACCTTCACCGCGTTTGCTCTGAGATCTTCCTCAGAACCGACGCCTTTATTATTGACTCCAGTTTTGTCGGTTCCAGGTTCGACACCGACAACCACTTAGGCACTGATCCCTTTGCCGAAGAAGTCAGTCTTCCCCTTCTACGGTTCCCTTTATGGATCTCACTAAGGAACCGCAGTTGCCTTCGTGGCAGGAAAGTTTTGCTACGACCCAGGATGTCAGCTGTGACGCGCATAGCTTGCTGCTCCACAGCCATCCAGGGACTCCGGGTCAGCAGGCTGAGCCACTTAGGGGAGGGGTGCCCCCTGTCCTAGACATACACTCCTCTTCGGGTGGACCAGCCTTCCAACTGATGGAGAAGGCTTTCGCTGCTGGCGATACCAGACTGTCTATACCTCTGCCCTCCTCTGGTACACTGGTTTCACAAGTTGCATCTAGCGGACACCAGGTGCAAGGGCTGGAGGACATATTCCCCCAGGAATCCCCCTTTCCATTGTCTTCTCCAGCTTCGCCCGCTGAGGAGGTCCACTGGAAAAGTTCGTGTAAGAGGAAGCACATGGGCTCCACAGAGGAGTCCCTCACCGAAGACACAGATTTCGATGAGGGGGAAGGATCCCTTTGGTCACCCTCTGAGGTATCCTTTGGCAATATCCTCAAAAATCCTGAAACACAGAGGTGACTGGCAGTCCTCTAATCCGACCTCTGAGGAATCTGTGTTCCTGCAAGCCTTTTTCACCCAGCCCTCCACCTGCCAATTAATTTGTCAAGCTCATTGTGCAGCGTATTTGGAAGGCTCCTGATACCGTCGAAGCTATTCCTCGGAGGCCAGATAAGATCTTGTCCCCACCTGCTTTGGATCCTCATTGGTCCAAAGGTCTTCCTGTGGATGCTTTGGTGGTACCGTCTGTAACAAAAAAGGATCTGGCAGAAGAAGAAAGCCAAACTCTCCATCCGCCTAACAGAGTCCCGGGCCCTGGACAGGATAGGGAAGCGCACCTTTGCTTCAGCAACCATTGCTATCAGGTCCCTGAATTTTATGGCACATTTTACCAGGCTTCAAAGGGATCTGGTTTCTAAGCTCTCTGAAACCTTGGCTGATGCCGTGTCTGAGGTCCGTGACAAAGTGGCCTCTCAGCTGGCCACCATTGAGTCTGTCTAACTTCTCTATGCGACTGATATCTCACGCATCAGAAGGAGCAGCGGGTTCAGCTGCAGTCATGAGACGACACGCCTGGATGCGCTTGTGCAACTTCGTGGAACCCTGCAAGTCTTTTTTTCTTAATGCCCCCATTGAAGCCTCCTCGTTGTTTGGGCCCAAAGTTAACTGGCCAGATGTGAACAGGACGGTAAGACCCTTTCTGCTGTAGGTGCCCATTATTCTTCCCCTCAACGTGCTTTCTCCCGAAATCAAAAGAGTGGGAAGATATGGTTCAAGAAATCTGTGTCCTTTCCGTGACACACAGGACGAGTTCTCCCCCAGAGGCAGAGGGGGAAACTCACAGGGAAGACTCTCCTTTTGGGGCAGAGTGGATCCGCATAACCAGGGTTCCAGGGATTCTTTCCCTGGTCAATCCTACCAGCGCTCCTGAAGAGCGGCTCAAGCCCTTTCTTCTGGAGGTGGTTGGGGGACATTTCTCTTTGTACCCTTCTGCCTGGCTAACCATCACTACCGATTTCCTGGGTACAAAGGATTATAATCAGAGGTTATCATATTCCCTTTGATCTTTGTCCCGTCCCTTCAAAGAATCTTCCCGACTTTCCACCCAGTCAAAGGGAAGAAACAGCACTAGAGATAGAAAAGCTGCTAAGAAAGAGAGTCATCCAAATAGTCCCTCCAGACCAGATAGGATCCAGATTCTACTCAAGACTATTTTTGGTGCCAAAGAAAACCGGGGACTGGAGACCAATTTTGAATATCAGTGTATTGAACAAGTTTGAGAGAGTACAAAAATTCCGGATGGTCACAATACAGTCTATCCTCCTGCTTTTGGAAAAAGACGATTGGATGTGCTGTGTAAATCTTCAAGATGCGTACTACCACATAAAGGTGGAGAGGCCATCAAGAAGATTTCTGTGCTTCTCTGCGGGAGCCAGTCACTACCAGTTCAGAGTACTGCCCTTCGGACTCTCTACAGCCCACAGAGTGTTCACAAAGTGCATGGCAGTTGTCACAGCTCACTTGCGACGTCAGGGATTCCAGGTGTTTCCATACCTAGATGACTGGCTCATTTCCGCCCCCACCAGACATCTACTGGAGAAGGCCTTGGCTTACTCTCTCCTCACTGCTCAAAGGCTAGGCATAACCATAAATTGGCAGAAATCCAATCTCACCCCATCTCAGTTGACAGAATTTATAGGGGTTATCTTGGACACAAAAACACTGCAGAGCTGCTATCCCAGAGCACAGAATTCTAAGGATAAAGCAACAACTAATTCTAATCCTTTCAAAGGAAAAATCCACGGCTCATTCGGTTCTACAGCTGTTGGGTTCCATGGCAGCCTCCATCACCATTGTTCCCCTGGCCAGGTTTCACATGAGGCTATTACAATGGCTACTGCTCACCCAATGGTATCCTTTTCAGCATCCTCTTTCAGCCATGATTCGAGTAACCCACAGGTGCAAACAGGATTTAAATTGGTGGATGACTCACAATCTCTCACAATGGTCTCGCCCTTCTCCCCCCAGCAACCCAAGGCCACAGTGACCAACGGACACCTCCCTGATGGGGTCGGGGGGGGGCTATGTCAGGGACAAGACAGTCCAAGGCACTTGGTCCAAACTGGAGGCCCATCTGCATATAAATATTCTAAAGCTGAGGGCTGTGCTTCTGGCGTTGCAAGCATTCCATCCCCTGCTGCCGTCTGGGACAATTGCGATTCAATCAGACAACATGGCGTTGGTCTGGTACATCAACAAGCAAGGTGGCACCAAATCTTACCCCCTTTGTCGAGAGGCCATGAGGATATGGCAATGGGCGATGGCTACCAACCGTTTTCTTCTAGCAACGCACATTCCCAGGAGTTCCAACGTGATAGCAGACTCAGCAGGTGCATTCTTCAATCTCACGAGTGGTCCCTGAATCCCTTAATAGCGGCGGAGATCCTCCACCGCTGGGGCCGTCATTACTGTGACCTCTTTGCATCCCTGACCAACTACAAATGCAGCAACTACTTCGCCCTGATTCCACCTCCGGGACATTCCCCCAGGGATGCTCTGGTCCATGATTGGCCCTCTGGTCTTTACGCATTTCCACCCTTTCCCCTCATTCGCCAGTTTCTGAAGAACGCCTGTTGGTTGAAGAGCAAGGTCATCCTCGTAGCACCATATTGGCCTCAACAGATTTGGTTCCCCCTCCTTTTGGCCTCACCTACTAGATCGACCATGGATTCTCCATCCAACCCTGGAGTTGATCTCACACCCACAGGACCCGATTCATCCCAACCTGAACAGCCTGAAGCTAACGGCTTGGCTGCTCCAATTCTCTTGATTGCCAGGCAGAATGATATTTTTTTACCAGTATGTGATATTCTCATTGCTTCTCATAAGTCTTCCACTAAAATTACTTGTCTGGGCGAGTTGAAAAGATTTACCTGTTGGCTGAAAGATAAACAAGTTAGACCCCTTTTCAGCACCAGTGTCGATAATACTAGACTATCTGTCCGACCTGTTTCAATCGGGTCTGTCGGCCTGTACCATTAGAGTTCATTTAGCTGCAATTTCTAATTTTCATGAGGGTGTCCAAGATTCCTCTCTTGTCCCATAAATTGTGCAAGACCTTCATAAAAGGTGTGAATCATCTGAAGCCACCTTTTAGAGAACCTATTCAACCATGGGATTTATCATTAGTTCTACAAGCCCTGACAATGTCACCTTTCGAACCAGCCTCTTCTTGCGACCTCAAGTATTTGTCATGGAAAACCTTGTTTTTGGTTGCTGTTACGTCTGCCAGACGAATTTCTGAACTTCAAGCTTTATGTATCAATAGTCCATACTTGATTTTTCATAGAGAGAGTGTCTCTGAGAACTAATCCGTCATTTCTGCCTAAAGTGATCTCTGAAATGTCCATTAATCAAGCCATTGAATTGCCAGCTTTCTTTCCCAATCATTCAAATAGAGGAGAGTATTGCCTACTTACCCTAGATATACACAGGCAAATCCGTTTTTACTTAAACAGGACTAAACCCTTTCGTAAATCTGACCAGTTATTTTTGGCCTTTTCTGGACCTAGACTAGGATCTGCTGTTGCTAAGGTCACATTAGCTAGATGGTTGAAGGACTGAGTAACCTTTATTTACACACAACGTAATATCTTGTTGCCTACTACCATGAAAGCTCATTCAGCAAGGTCGGTTGCAACTTCTGCTGCCTTCCATGCCAGAGCTTTTTTACATGACATTTGTGCAGCTGCAACTTGTGCTACGCCTCATACCTTCATCAATCATTACAAATTGGATTTGTCCTCCAGGGAAAGAGCATCTTTTGGTTCTATGGTGCTCAGGAATGTCCTTCCATGAGAGCCTTCCAGGAATAGAGGTAGCTGGGGGGTCTCTGTCCCATGCGTAAGGAATGAGCGAGGATTAACAATATCACAAAGAAGTTATGTCTTACCATAACATTCCATCTGTATTGTTGATCCTCGTTCAGTCATTACGACCCTCCCTCCTTCCCCCTCCTGTGGTTTCTAGTGGATCTCGCTATCCAGTTCTCTTAGGTTATTTGACCAGAGGTAGCCTCTACCTCCTTTGACTTGCAAACTCAGTCTGAGGTAATATGGAGAGGGGGATTGTGGGTAAGAGTTTAGCTCATGAGTTTGAAGCCGAAGCGAGCTTGGAAAATGGCCAACTCGGTTCCAAGCTCGGAACCGATACCCATGCGTAATGACTGAACGAGGATCAACAATACAGATGGAACGTTATGGTAAGACATAACTTCTTTTAGTTTTAAGATTTCATGTACAGTGGTAGTTCTATGTTTTGCTTTGGTCCATTATCTGAAAATTAGTGGCTTTATTGCAGTGGTGTGGTTTGTCGCTGGTTGAGTGGGTGTGGAGGGATGTCCCCCTTTCAGTATACAAGGGTTCAAATTGGAGATGCTTTCTCAGTAATTTGTGGTTTTAGTTATTTTTGTTTGATCCGTTGAGTAGTTAGTTCTTTAGTTTTTAAAAACACCCATGCATTTGTGTGCAAATGCACTTGTAGACGTGTTTACATGTGAAGTAGATACATGAATTCTCAATGTTTAGTCAAGTTACTTGTTAGACTGCATATGCTTCTGGTCAGTCTAATGGGAACAGTGTTTTTGTGAGAGATCGAAAAACTGTGTTGGACAGTCTCAAATTTAATACATATTAAAATTTAGGGATGTGGGGGTGTAGGGTTTGGCCCCCTGCAGAAACCTTTGTTTTGAATTTTTGTGTCTGTGAAGCGGCTGTCAGCTACAGAAAGTATATTTTGCTGTCAACCCAAGTGTAGACCTCTCCTGTCTTTACAAACATTTAAAAAAATAAAGTAGACGTTTTTGCTGCAAACCCTCCTAACAGTCCTCAGTGTACAAGTCTTAAGAAAAAGGAATGTCTGCAGCTATATAATGCACATGCTGTCTCACAACTAAGTATGCCATAGTATTCTAAATAAACCTAGTAAAAGTCCCGTCATCTGAGATCTTGTTAAAATACACAATCCTAGTTGGCCTCTCTGATCACAAAATAAGACTCCTAGTATTCGAAATGTCTGTCAGTCACTTTGAGATGTACTAGTTGTAGTTAAAATAAGAAATATTATCCCCTTGAGGAGAATCATAAACTTTTCACAAAGAAGTTTATATAGATACCGTATGACTAAATGGATCTGCTCAAATGTAAAGATCTAATCTGTATAAAAAACTAATTTATAGTATACTCTCGTCACTAATTTATAGTATACTCTTGTGAATACCCAACTAATACTACATTTTTCTTAAAGAATTTACACAATTTCTTTGTGGTGCATGGAGCAGCACCACGATTATGCTCCAAAATCGGTAGAAAAAGATAAACTTGTTAAGATTTTCCCTAGTGAAAAACCCAGTCAAAACAGCATTTATGGTTGCTTAACAAAACCTTGTTTAGGACACCCCCAAGTGGCTTAAAGATTTGGTCTTTTGTATTTGAGAACTAACAGCAGATCTGAAGTAGGAAACTTCATTTTATCACCAACCTGTGGGTATCTGATCCGACCTGGATCCGTGCCGGCAGCTTTCCAAGCTAGAGATCTGAGCTCCAAGCTCCTCCCCTTACCCATAATACCCTGCCACCTACTTCCAATCCCCAGATCTCATTTGCCGTGGCTTTGTCAAGCACGGGCTTATCAAGCTCCTAGCGTTAGGCAATTTGTGAGTAAAGAAAGCTTTTCAAAATCTTACTAGTTTTTGTGTGTGTGGATAGTTAATTCCCTAGTTTAAACCCCTTTACTGCCCCTCATAGTTTAAAGCCTAGAAATTCCCCCCTTTCCCCTTAGGTGTTTGTGTGAGGCGCGTGTGTGTGTGTGTTCATTGGATAATGGCCGAGGCCCCTAAGGCCATTTTTTCTAAGTGCACTGCAGATGGCCACACTTGGTGTGTCCTCTGCCTGGGGGTACTGCACTTGTCTTCAGGCTGCCAAATTTGTGCAGCTTTTAACTCCCAGACCCTGTTGGATAGAAGGAATAAGCTGATTCTGGCGGGTCTTCTACCCGCGGAGTCTGCTTCCTCCTCCTCTTCCTCAGTGGCTACAGCCGCAGCTACGGCTGCTCAGCCTGTTGTCACCTCTCCCCTGGCTGTGACTCAACCTCCCATTTCTTCCCAGGGAGACAGGGACTCTAGGAAAGAAGAGAGAGAGAGAAAGCAAGACATAGAAGCCACAAGCGGCGGGCGACTCTGTCCCCTCGGCCCCGCCTGCCAAGCTGCTCTCCTCACCTCAGAAGATCTCCGGGCCTTCCTCCCCTCAGCTCCGTTCTCCACGCTTCTCGCCGGAGGAGGCCCGACCATCTTCGAGGTTGTTGTGGCGGCCCTCTCTAGGTCGACCCGCAGTCTCTCAGACGCTGATATGGACCGGATGATGTGTCGTTTCCTCCAAACCCAGCTGCAGATGGGAGTGCTGCTGCTCCCCCCCCCCCGGGGGGGGGGAGTTCAGCCCCACTTTTGCCCCGATAGCTCCTTCTCCAATCCACTATCGGGTTTTGGAGCCTTTGGATTCGAGGAGTCTCTGAGCCAGGGAGTCAGCACCGACGGTTATAGCTACCTCGACGCCAGCCATGCTGTAGAGTTTGTCAGATCCCCTTTCGGATCTGAGCTCTCTGGGCCGAGAGCCGTGCGTCGGATCTGGGGGAGGCTAGTGTGTTCTCTGCTCTGTTTCGGTCAGAGCACACTTCCCTCTTGGGTCCGAGAGCTTCAGCTCCGCCGATCCCCGTGCCGGATCCGAGGGTGTTAACCACGGAGCCCAGAGAGATTGGTTCACCCTCGGCTTTTGATGTGTTGGAGAGGGTTCTTTCAAGAGGTTCGAGACCCCCTGCTCTTTCTTCGGATTCCACCCCTACTCCTTTGCAGCTGGGCTTGTCTTCCATCATCCAGTCCCAGGGACAGCCTGTGTTGATGCCCCAGTCTGTGTTAGCGAGCCCTCCTCGGATAGTCCCACCAAGGAGGTCCCTCACAAACGTAAGTTTAAAAGGAGGCACTTGGACTCCCTTGAGTCTGTCATGGAGGATACCGATTTGGAGGAAGGGGAAGGTTCCCCCAGGTCACCCCCCCCCCGAGGACGTCTCCTTTGGAGACATTATGGAGATGCTTTGCCTAAAGGGGGGGGGTGGTCAGCCCAAAAACCTTTCTTGGACAAGTCTGTGTTCCTGGAGGCGTTCGCAGGCCCGTCTACCTCTTCGGTGTCCCCTCCGGCCGACCCTCTGGTTGACATCACTACCGGGGCGTGGAAGGAACTGGACACTGTAGAGCCAATCCCAAGGAGGCCAGACAGGATTCTTAGTCCCCCTGTGGACAGGACGGCTTGGAGTAAGGGTTCACCGGTACATGCCATGGTGGTGGTGGCAGCAGCCACCAAGAAGGAACTTGCTCAGGATAGTTCCTCGATCCATCCCCCTGATAAGGAGTCTCGGACGATGGATCTTATCGAGAAGCGGATGTTTGCTTCAGCTACCTTTTCTGTAAGGGCACTGAATTATTTGGCACATGTAATTAGACTTCAGCGGGATCTAGTGAAAGAAGATGCGGAGTCTCCCCCTGAGTCCATGTCGGCCGAGGACAAACTGTCCTTCTCGCTTCGCATGGCCACTCTGAAATCTGTTTCTAACACGTCTGTGTGGCTACTTTCCCATGCCACGGAAGGAGCTGCTAGAGCCAGCGGGTCCGGTATTGCCTTAAGGCGTCATGCCTGTCTCCGGCTTTGTGGAACCTTTCAAGGCATCCTTTGCGAACACACTCTTCGGTTCTACTCTGTTTGGGAAGACCGTCCTCGACACATTGGTTCAGAGCGAGAAAGATGGGAAGATGCTGTCTGCTGTCAAGAGTCCGCTTCTTGGCTCCTCAAAGGTCCTTTTCTAGGAACCAGAGGACAAAAGAAGATGTGGTTCCGGAAGTCTCAGCAGTCCTGTTACGCTCCAGACACTTCGTCCTTCAGAGGCAGAGGGGGACAAGGTGGACGCCGGCACAGATGCAGAAGGGGGGGGGGCGAAAAATTTTGGGTCGCAGGAACCTTTTTCTGACCGACCCATGCAGCAGCCCTGAGGGGTTGACCAACTGCTCCTCTCTGAAGGCAGACGGGGAGTGTTTTTTCGAAGCACTTAGCCCAGTGAGAGTCCATAACATCAGATCGCTGGGTGCTTCGAATAATATCCAGAGGTTATTCTATCCCTTTCGTAAATCTGCCTCCTCAGTTGAGGCGCCTCCCTGATGTACCACCCAGTCAGAGGGAGGCTGCAGCTTTAGAGGTAAAAAAGCTGCTAGAAAAAAGAGCCATCCAGCATGTCCCCCCAGGACAGTCCGGATTAGGCAATTACTCCAGGTTCTTTTTGGTGCCAAAGAAGACGGGGGACTTGAGGCCAATCCTCTACCTTTCAACAATGAACCTCTTCATTGCCAAGGAAAAATTCCAGATGGTAATAATTAAATCCATTCTGCCCCTGCTGCAGGAGAAGGACTGGATGTGCTCCATAGACCTCAAGGATGCATACTATCACATTCTCATGGACAGGCATTCCAGGAGGTTTCTCTGCTTCCGGCTAGGGGCCAGTCATTACCAGTTCAGGGTCCTACCCTTCGGTCTCACCACAGCCCCTAGGGTGTTCACCAAGGTCATGGCAGTTGTAGCGGCCCACCTGAGACTTCAGGGAATACAGGTTTTTCCTTACCTAGATGACTGGCTCCTTACCGCCCCCACCAGGCATCTACTCTGCTTAGCCAGGGATTGTTTTTTACTTCTAGCATCCCATTTGGGGATCACCATGAACTTGGTCATCCCTTCAACCAGTTCAAGTCTTGGAGTTCATAGGAACCAAGATAGACATGCTTCAGACCAAGGCCTTCTTGACATCAGACAGACTTTGCAGTTTGACCTTGCACGTTTTAGCCCTTCTTCAGTCACCTGCCCCATCAGCGGAGTTGGTCCTGAGAGCTTTAGGGTCCATGACAGCTGCAATCAACCTCGCGCCCTTAGCTCGCTTGCACATGAGGATTCTCCAGTGGACATTGCAGGTTCAGTGGTCCAGCCTTTACCACCCATTGGACTTACCGATTCCTCTCAGCAGAGTTTGCAGAAATTCCCTCATGGTGGCTCCAGTCCCGAGAGCTTCAGGAAGGACGACCGTTTGTTATGCCGCAACCCCAAGCCTCTGTGACCACGGATGCTTCTCGCCTTGGGGGGGGGGGGTCATTACGTGGGCATAATTGTTCAAGGTACGCAGACTCAGACTGAGACCATTCTGCATATCAATGTTCTGGAGATGAGTGGTGCTTTTAGCATTGCAAGCCCTTCATGCCTTTCTACCTCCAGGGACTATTGCGATTCAGTCAGACAACATGTCTGTGGTCTGGTACATCAGCAAACTGGGCGGTGACCAGGTCTTACCCTCTTTGTCGAGAGGCCATGAGAGTTTGGGATTGGGCGATATCCACCAACCGTTTTCTGTTGGACCGACCCGGAATGTGCGTTGCTAACATCCTAGTGGGCAAACTGAGTCGAACTATCCTCTCGTCTTACAAGTGGTCTCTGAATCTGTTAGTAGCGAAACAGATCTTCCGTAAGTGGGGTCAGCCTTGCTGCGATCTCTTCACGTCGCCTTCCAACGTGAAGTGCAGCGAGTTTTTCGCTCTAATTCCCCCTCCGGGGAAAGCCCCAGGGATGCCCTAGTCCATGCTTGGCCACTCGGTCTTCTGTATGCTGATCCTCCTCTTCCATTGAAGATAAAATTCTTACAGAAAGCTCGTCGGTTGGGGAACAAGATTACCCTAATAGCCCCATTCTGGCCTCGTCAAACCTGGTTCCCGTACCTGCGGTCTCATCTTATCTTATAGCTCCTCTCTGGATCTTGGATCCCATCCCGGATCTAATGTCTCATCCTTCGGGATGGAAACCCCCAAACCTGGTCGATCTCAAGCTCTCACCGTGGTTGATCCAGTTCCATTAGTTGCTAGGATTCCTGGTATCTCGTCTGCAGTTAGATCTATCCTGGTAGTGGCGCATAAGTCTTCTACCAGGAAGGTTTACAATAGTAAATGGAAGCGGTTTTCTATTTGGATGTCTCATAGGAATTTGGACCCTTTCACTGCTCCCATCCCAGCAGTGCTCGATTTCCTATCTTATATTTTTTAGCAAGGGGTCAGCTCTTCTACTGTAAAGGTTCAAATGTCTGCCATCTCGCATTTTCACATTAGAGATAATCTCATTCCCCTCGCTTCCACCAAGATTTGGAAGACCTTTCTGAAAGGTACGTTTCTTTTGAGACCCCCTATTAGGAACCCCGTCCCTCCATGGGATCTAACCTTGGTCCTTCAAGCTCTAACTGGACCTCCTTTTGAACCTGCAGCTTCTGTTGATTTGAAATTCTTGTTCTGGAAAACTGCCTTTTTGGTAGCAGTTACCTCAGCTAAATGGGTATCAGAGCTTCAAGCTCTCTGTATTAGAGCCCTGTATCTGATTTTCCATTAGGACAGGGTGTCTCTCAGGACTAACCAATCTTTCCTACCTAAAGTGGCCACCGAGACGAACATCAATCAGTCCATTAATCTCCCATTTTTTTCCCCCAACTATCAGAACAAAGGGGAGTACAAACTTCATTTGTTAGATGTTCATAGACAGTTAAGTTTTTATTTACACTGAACAGCGGCCTTCTGCAAGTCTGATCAACTCTTTGTCTCTTTTGCTAAACACTTCTTGGGAAAGCCTGTGTCGAAGGTGACTCTAGCCAGATGGATTTCGAATTGCATTCTGCTCACATATCTGGCCTGCCAGAGCCTACTGGGGTTCACGCTCACTCTACCCATTCTATGGCTACATCTGCTGCATTCTGGTCTAGAATTCCCTTGGATGACATTTGCTCTGTGGCTACTTGGGCATCCTCTCACACCTTTACCTCGCACTATAAATTAGATTTAGTGTCTAGAGGAATGGCAGCTTTTGGCTCTACAGTGCTCCGGAATATCCTTCCTTGAGGACCTCCCAAGTTTTTGGTAGCTGGGGACTCTGTCCCACAGGTTGGTGATCAGATGAAGTTTCCTACTTCAGATTAAAGAAGTTATGTACTCACCATAATGTTCTATCTGAGTAGGTAACTTCATTTGTCAGCAACCGACCCCCCCCCCCTTCCCCCTAACCTGTTTCTTTGGTTTCCTGAACACTAGGATGGTTGTCCAGGTCATTTGTTAATCCTTTGGGTAGGATTCTCCAGGTTGTTGCTTTGTCATGGTGAGATTATATAGATGGGCAAACACGATCTGGGGATTGGAAGGAGGTGGCAGGGTATTATGGGTAAGGGGGAAGAGCTTGGATCTCTAGCTTTGAAAGCTGCCTGCTTGGATCCAGGTCGGATCCGATACCCACGGGTTGCTGAAAAATGAAGTTACCTACTCAGATGGAACGTTATGGTGAGTACATAACTTCTTTATCCTGCTAGCTGGCAGAGAACAAAGGGAGGAGTTCTAACCGCTTTTAAAGGCTGTTGGAGCTTCACTCTGTCACACGTATGAACAAAAGTGTGGCAGAACATAGTGTCTTAACAGATTCTTAAAAGCTGTTTTATCTTCTGCCATAGAAACACTTCATTTCTGCCTGCTCTATTTCTCAGCTGCCCATAGTTATACAGAACTTCCCTCAGTTTTGCCTAATATTTTTGCCCTGTCCTTCAAATTTTTGATTTTCTGGTAAATTTATTTTTATTTATTTATCATTTATTGACTGGGAAAGTCCGACTGGATGTATGTCTATTTTCAGCGGAGGCCCGGGGAGAAAAGCTTGAACAATACAGACAATAAAATTACAATTAAAACGTAAGACTTGGCTTACAGACTATTTTTGTGTCTTTCTGCTTATACATTCAACAACCCAGTACATTAATAAGGTGCAATTGAACAGTAAGGCTTAGTTTACAGACTCTGGTAGATAATAACATACACAGACTAGGGAGGCAAAAATGCTACAGTCTATCCTGGATAGTATGACATATAGTATAATTCAGTATTGTATAAGTTATACTAAAGAGTAGTAGGTAAAAAGAGGCAATACAAGTAGTAGAGGGTGGATTAAGTAAAAGGGTAAGTAAAGGTAGGGTGAAGGGATAGAGAGTCTTGAGGGCGTATAGATAGATAATGGGTAGTGTCAGCTTGTTGAACTGGGTAGCATAGGGGTCACTCTGGGTTGGAGCAAGGACAGAGCCAGTGGGTGGTAAGATACCCTTAGAGACATTTTTTGAATTTGGTTGGTGAAGGTTCTAATGTTAGGTCGGCAGGAATTGATTTCCAAATTCTCCCAACATAGTTAGAAAACAGTGAATCTCCAGCTGAGTTATTAGATTTGAGTGTTTGAACAAGGAGTTTGTTGGATGATCGTAGTGCCTTGGGATTACTGTAAGAATTAGTAAAAAAATTTTTTTAGTCCAGGAGTTTTGTCAGGTTGATTGAGGACTTTGTAGGTGACTGTGAGCTGATTGTTATGAAATAAATTGGGGAATTCTAGCCACCCTAGTTGAATAAGGTTTAGGCAGTGAAGAGTGTGATGTGCAGTGCCAGTAGAAAATCTGGCAGTGTGGTTGTAACAGTTTGAAAGTTTGCACAGATCAGATTTATTCAAGTGGGTTAGAATAGGAGAGGCATATAGAAGGGCTGAGAGTAGGTGAGTACAGGCGATGGCAGTCCTTGCTAATGGGGTTAAGAAATGTTTACTTCTGTATAGAGCCTAATATTTTATTAATAGTTTGATAGCTTGGTTGACCTGCATATCAAATTTGAGTTGGTTATCTACAACTATCCTTAGGAGTTTGGTATGAGCATCAGGGGAAATAATGGTGCCATTTCTGGATTTTATAGTAAAGGAGAGTTGGGTGGATCTGTAAGTGGGGGTGAAGAGTAGTAGCTTACTTTTGTTAGGGTTCAGAATCAAGTGATGGTTAGAGAGCCAATTTTCTACTGAATTGAATGTTTTCTGGATTAAGGTCACAAAGTTTGATGGGGAGGAGTCTGAGCAGATCATAGTAGAGTCATCAGCGTATTGGATACATGTCACGTTTGGGATGATGGTACAGAGATCATTAATAAAGATAGAGAATAGAAGGGGACCTAAAATAGACCCCTGGGGAACTCCTAGGATGACAGGTAGCTGAGTGGATAGTTTGTTCTGCCACAGTACAGCTTGTCCTCTACCATTGAGATAGGAACTGAACCATTGAATAGCTTGGTTATCCATGGTTTTCAGAGTATGGATGAGTAGTTGGTGGTTAACCATATCAAATGCCTTGGACAGGTAGAGAAAGAGGGCAGAGGATAATTTATTGTTATTTCTGTTGAAGTTTATGGTGTTAGAGAAAGAAAGGAGAGCAGAGGTGATGGTGTGAAATGGCCTAATGCCATGTTGAGAGTTTGCCATTAGATTGTTCTAGATGAGGTAGTGCAAAAGTTGTTTATGAATGCACTTCTCCATTATTTTGACCAGAGGGGAGAGAATGGCAATTGGCCTGTAATTAGATAGTTCAGTGGAGCTGCCCCCTTTATGGAGTGGTATAACATGAGATGTTATCCAGATGAAGGGGATGGAGTTTTCTGTAGGGGTTCTTTTGATCAGTATGGAGACTGGGTATGCTATGGCGTCTGTGGCTTTTTGTAGGTATTCTGCAGGGAGGTGGTCTGCAGCTAGGGTGGTGGGTTTTTATTTGTTAATAAGGGATCTGACAAGTGAGGTAGGTATTGGTTGGAAGCTAAAGGAGAGGTGAGTAGAAGTTAAAGCTGTAAGGGAGTTGGAGCAAATGGGAATTGACTGACAATAGCTGAGGAATACAGATATGACAGGTTTCATATTTCATTCTACTAATTTTTCAGAAAATGCAATGTTGATGCAAAATAAGGTTCTATTAACTTAAGTGAATTAAAAAAAACTGTTAAGTGATTTTGTGCCCCCCCCCCCCCCCATGGTTATTTTTGAATTTATCTTTAATTCTTGGGCAAAGAAGTTGAGAGTATGCTGCTGTTTAACAGTGCTCAATAAGTGTTTTACTGGCTTTCAAGACCAGTAAAACACCTTGTGCTTTTTTCAAACAACTTTATTGAATTATCACTTGTGACATAGGCAAATTTACATTCATATATAAGTAATCAAACTGTATTAACATAAACATTATACTTCACAAATAACACCTTGTGCTTTTATACTTTTTTTCTGTAATTATATGAAGCAGGTAAAGCTCCATGTACTGCAAAGAATTATGATTTGGGTTTCACTGATCATAGCATTCACCTCTCGAACTTTGCTCTTAAGGTGAATCTCTTGGCATCCATGGCTCGAGCACAGTAGATGGTTATGACTGTAGGTCTGATCATAATCCTGTAGATGGGCATTACATCTCTTAACTCTCTTGCTTTCACTTCAGTAATTTTCTTGTAATAACTTTCCCAATGTATTGACTATGTTCAGCACTGTTAAATTAATAACTACCTGCTGTAACTATTTTCCTCTCAAATACCACCTCTGTGTTCACAACTGTAACAGTTTTCTCACAAATAAATGTTTCAGCATAATCAACTATAATTACCTACTGTAACTATTTCATTTTCGTATCTTTTTCATTTCCAGCTGTAACTATTTCAACACAGGTTATCTGTAATGCGTCAGAATGATATAGCTACAGTAGGTACTTGCATTTCTTTTTTATCATTTTTATATTACTGTTAGCTTATCTTTTTTATGTCAGATGCTAGCAAACTTTCTTTCAAACAGTCTCTGTCTGTGTCTGGTAAAATTTATTGCTTGCACAAATCGTGTATGTATGTGAAGCGTGTTTAGTTGTACTGAAAACATTTTGAGCAATTTGTGGCATAGTTTTTTCCTGTTTTGCATAACATTCTAACCATACAATTTTATATGTTAGATGTTTATGGTCTAGTGGAACAAGGTTTGATTCTCTGTCTCCATTGCTTAGCTGTGCGACTCTGAGCAAGTCACTTATCCAGACACCGCTCCTGGGCAGACTCTGAAAAAAGTCCGTGGAGAGCAGTGCTTTACCATGGAACACAAATACAACAAATGTAAAATATATTTATCCTTTACTGACTGAGTCAGTCTTACTAGGCTGGCTGTCTCTCTTCATGGGAGACCCAAGGTAGTATTTATAATATTCAAAGAAATCTGATCAGGGCATTAAGGAACTTCCCCTAATCTTTTTGATAGGTGCCGTGGGATCTTTTACATCTACCTGAGTTACCACCAACTCCAGCAGATGGGAGCCCTAAATCTCATCTGAAGGATGACTTAATCAGGAGTGCAGCATGCCATAATATTGCACTGTAGTGTCAGCAATCCAGTCTTGTAGAGTGAAAATACAACGCGCAGCCTTCTGATCTTCCAGTTTCAAAGGTGAATGTGCTACTTGCAATGCAAGTGACACTGCTGGTTTATATCTATATTGTCTAAGAAGCTTTTCTATCTCGGCCTCTCTTGAAAAGGGGCTTTATGTCCAGGAGGTTGTCCTGGTTCACAGCTGGAAATAAAATGATTGCTTCCTGTGCTTAGAGAGTAAAGGCAAGGAGTTTAGAAAGTTGTGTGGTTAGGCACTTTTTAGCAATTATATTGTCTTCTTTTGTGATAAAAATAACTTTCAAAGGATTTCCTAAAGCACTTTACACCAGAGCTGTCTGTGCCTCCACAGCTGACTTTTTGTAGTGTGTATTTAGATTACATTTGCTTGGCTACACTTAATCATCTCTGAATACTTTTGCCAGATATTAGAAGTTGGATGTGATTTCCATGTATAGATCTTTCTCTGGAGTCAGGTTCATAGGAATGTGCCTATGCTGTCTGAATGCCCAAGCAGTGCTTCAGTTGCAGGAACATTGTTCATAGGTAAGTACTAGGCTACCTGTACTTGCAGAAAATTTTAAGCCTAGCCAATTTCCTTTCATAGGGGAGAATCAAACCTTGTACTTCGTACGTGTAAGGTAAGCACCTTGACCATTATGCTAGCTTTTGTTTATCATCAACAGTTCCCCAGGCCTCTGCTGAAAAAGAGCTTCAGCTCAGTCAGACACATCCAGTCAACAAATGTAAATAAATTAAATCTGTTTAACTATGCCTTTAAGGGTTCCTTTAAGGATGGACTTGGGCTGGCCATCTTGGGGATCCACTTCCGATAAGGAGGTCCTGTATTAGTCAGGTTTCTAATAACATTGTTATGAAAGGCATGGACTGTTATAATTGAACAGGACAATGAAACCAGGAACTTGGTAAAGGCACAAAACAAGAAAACCAAAATCCTTGGACATCTTTTCAGCACGACAAAGTTCTTTTATTGGAGAACCACACAAATAAGTTAAGCGCTTTTGTCAGCCTAATCAGCCGACTTCATCAGAACAAAGTAAAAAATGCTAACAGCCATATACTAAATCACATGATACAATTTAAAAATTGAAGTGCCAAATGCATAATATGTATATGAATAAAAATAAAAATGCATCCAACTTATTAATAAAACACATGAATATGGTTAATATTCCTACAAAAATTCATTAACAATAAACACAGGGAAGTTGATAAAAAACTAACAGCCTAAAAACAACAAAAATGAAAACAATGCAGTAATCAGGAATGTCAAAACAAAATAAATAAATCAAGACAAAAATCTCATCACATCATGTCTTATATGAGAGCAACTTTAACAAACTACTAAAATTCAAACTATCATTTAAACCAGAGAAAGTGAGTGCGTCTAGTCTCACTTGCCACCACATTTCCCTGAACTCAAGGTAGTCCTCCCAAGGAGCCCCCCCAGGATCCTGTGACACATTTTCAAGTACAAAAAACTTGAATTCGTGTCCAGGATATTTGTCAATGTGGCTGAATAAGGCACTTGTGTTGGTGTCCATTTTAATGTCCCTCAAATGCTTGTAAATTCTCTCCTTGAGCCGTCTTTTGGTTTTGCCAATATAAAAACATTTACAGTTCATACACAAAGCCACATAAACCACCCCTAGGGTGTAACAAGAATATTTTTGCCTTTCAGTCTAAGAGTAGTGTTAATTAATTTTAACTTTATCTGAAGGTAAAATAAAATTACATTGGGCACAAAATCCACACCTCGTGATGCCTAGGCCACTAGTAGACAAAATAGCACTAGTTTCCCCTTTCCAAGAGATTTTTAATAGATGACCCTCTTCTAAAAATCACACGTGGCTCCATCCCTACTTTACTTAAGATGCCCTCTTGTCCATAAAAAGCACGCCAATTCTTTAGAATACTGTAAATGTCATGACAATCCAGGGAGAATGCAGTAAAAAAAGAAGCCTAATTCTCATTTGCCCTAACAAATATATAGGGTCATCAGAAAAGTTATTCTGTGCCTTGTTGTCTCTACTAAGGAGGAGTTTAAATTTACCTTCACACCTCTAATTTGAAACATCCTGAAAAACTTCATCAATCAAATCAACAGGGTATCCCCTAGCCAAAAACATTTCCTTCATGATACAATCTTGGGTATGAAAATCATCCTCAAGACTGAACATACGCGAAATTCTAATATACTGGCCTTTCACAGTCCCCTTCTTTACATGCTCAGGGTGACTACTGTGATAGTGAAGTAACTTATTACAATAAGTAGGCTTCCTGAACAAGTCGCTTATAAATTCAGCTTTGTCAATGTTCTTCTTAATGGTGACATCCAAATAATTGTCACTTGTTCTATAAATGTGGGTAAACCTCAAGTCAGTAGTTCCATTAATGTGTCTTTTGGGTTTTCCCGGTTAGGGGTCGCCACAGCGGAACTCCGGTCCGCTAATGATTTGGCAGTAGATTTTTACGTGCCGAGTTGTTGGCAATGGCACACAACCTTCAACAAAGGTACGCCCATTCACACATGTCTCCACACAGAAGACGCTCTAGCTGAGAATCTAACAGGACAGCGTCTTACTGTGAGGCGACAATGCTACCGCAGCACCACCACTGCAGCTTAGTAATTCCATTAATAAAAGTAAGAAACTCCTTTTAGCAATTATATTGTCTTATTTTGTGACAAAAATAACTTTCAAAGGATTTCCTAAAGCGTTTTCCACCAGAGCTGTCTGTGCCTTCACAGCTGACTTTTGTAGTGTGTATTTAGATGATATTTGCTTGTCTACACTTAATCATCCCTGAATACTTTTGCCAGATATTAGAAGTTGGATGTGATTTCCATGTATAGATCTTCCTCTGGAGTCAGGTTCATAGGAATGTGCCTATGCTGTCTGAATGCACAAGCAGTGCTCCAGTTGAAGGAACATTGTTCATATTTCAGTATTAGGCTACCTGCACTTGCAGGACATTTTAAGCCTAGCCAATTTCCTTTCAAAGGGGAGAATCAAACCTTGTACTTCATATGTGTAAGGTAAGCAACTTGACCATTATGCTAGCTTTTATTATCAACAGTTCCCCAGGCCTCTGCTGAAAAAGAGCTTCAGCTCAGTTAGACACTCCTGGTCAACAAATTTAAATAAATCTGTTTAACTATGCTTTTAATGGTTCCTTTAAGGATGGACTTGGGCTGGCCATCTTGGGGATCCACTTCCAGTAAGGAGGTCCTATATTAGTCAGGTTTCTAATAACATTGTTATGAAAGACATGGGCTGTTATAATTGAACAGGGCCTTTTAAGACCCCAAGCTTGGTCCCTTGGCCCTGACCATTCCCCTTGGTAGAAGAAATTAATTGCAGATTAAACAGACCCCCCCCCCCCAAGCTTTAGCCAGTGTTTCCAATCCCACCCCAATCTCCCTACCATCACCACATCCAGGGAAAGAAATTCTCCTAGTTTGCTCAGGAAAGCCAGCACACACAAGTAACCCTCAAGGCTTTGGATGTGGTCTGTGATCTTCGTACAGCAAAGTTGCCACACAAAGACCAAGCCATCTATATAAAAGTCCTAGAATAGGCACCCCATGCTACCACTTAAAGGGGGTATAGACGCTGTCCCTTATTTTCTTTTAAACACCTTTAACTTTGCACATTGAACACTGGCATGGGTACACTTACAGCTATAGAAAATGAATAAACCATTGTAAACATCATGTATTGTATTATGTTTGTTATAACAATTATTCACTCTAATATTCCAAACGTTCAAGTCCTGCCTTCCCTCAAATTTCAGTCCTCTTCCTGAACATTGTTCTTCATGTTTTGCTGACACAGATTCCTTTTATTTCTGTGTAATTTGCTCATTTCCTTTTCTAAAGATCTCCTTTACAGTATTCAGTGCTTAGTTTACAGTTTGCTTAAATTTTGATTTTCACTTTCCAGTAATTGTTTTTTTTTTGGCAGCCAGTAACATTAAACTTAGTAAGGCCTTACTATTCATAGGCAGTTCAGATCTTGTATTCCAGCTCAGAATAATTTATTTCCTTAGTCGTCCCCCAACATTTCTGACAAAGTACTCTGTGGGGTGTTTCTAATAAATTCCAACTCATTATATCCCTCCAAAAAGAATGTTCCCAATTATACTGCTTTCTTGTCATACCTCCAGCAGTTGACATCTATCTGAGGAAAATTTCACCAGAAGTCTGCGTGGAGTATAAAAGTACCCATGCAAACATTTCCATATAAAAATCTTAAACTTTCTAGGGCTTTTGCATACTTGGTTACCATATGGATGCCCTCCCACTGTTAATTTTGTAAATTGCTTTTCCACTCTCTCTCCCATATCTCTTCAATCCTCTTCTGATTGAGTCTTAAGTTATCATACTTACTAGAGCTTAGAAAACCTTGTATCTTTTTTAAATGTCTGGTTCTGTTCTATATTCCACTAAAAACCCAACTAGAGCTGGTGATGCTGTAGTCCCTACTTTGGAGTGAAACCATATGCTTGCTTCTGCCTCCTTTTTGTTAAAGGAATAGAAGATTTCTTTCCATCAGGGAGTTTAGTCAATTCATTGCACACATCTAGTAGTGGCCTTCTGGATAGTAATTCTCTACATGCTTATGCTTGCGCTGTTTTGGACACTTGAATTGTGCTGCTGAACAACAACTGACACAGAACTATCCCAGCATTGCACAGGTTGGTCCTTAGATTCACTGCTAGAGGGCATCACTCAGTACAGAAAGCTGCCCTTTTCTCTCTTTTCACCCTGTGTATTTACCGAGATGCTAGCCTTTGTGGCAGAGACTTATGGAAAAAAGATATCTTTGCATTCCTTTGTTTGGATTATTGGCTGCTCTGTGGCTCTGTAGAGGGGCTCATAGTAGTTTTCTTGGCTCAGTGCTCCTATGGTTGTATGTTCTGGAGTGTGGGTTCTTTAAACTGGGAGAAGTTATTTCTGATCCCAGTCTAGAAGATTTGCCTTCAATCAAGGCAGATTAGGACACTGGTGGCCTTTGTGGTGTCATAAATGAAGAGGACTTCCAAGCATGGACCTTCCAGTGCCTTTTGGGTGTAATGGCAGTTTGTCTTTGCGTTTTATTCACATGGTGATGCAGGTGTCAGTGGTTGCAAAAAGAGCTAAGCACTTCCTAATTATCTTCTGGTGTCTTTTCCTTGTTTGCCAGGTTTTAGAGTAGTAAGTAGTCCCAGCCAGTGTCATTGTGAGTTTTCCCCACTTCATCAGAACATGTCTAAAGTTCTAATTATTGATGCTGTGTTGGTAGGATGGGAAACCTACTCAGACTCCTGAGTAGCTCAGAGGAAGTGGACCCATGGAGGGTTGCATATAAATGAGCTTTAGCTCCGGGCAGTGTTTCTAGCCATGAAGGCATTGGAGGAGGAAATAAGGTTAGTCTTTTTTTCATTTTCACTCTTGTGCCTGCTGACTATCATCCCAACTTTTATCATTTTGCCCATTTTCTCCTCTATGCTGGAGAACCAGACACAGGAGGGCATCACCCATTCAGATGTTAATGGTTATTGCTTGCTATAGCCTGTATTCCTCACATAATAGCATGACATGTATGCTACCAAAGAATAATGGCTCTCTCTATTTTGTGCTTCTTTGTATAGTAGACTAGGCTGCCTCTCTTTTGTCTAGCATTTCAGCTAACTGTGGCTGCCTCCCTGCAAGATGAGGGAGCCAGTATTGGATGTTTGCTTCAACCCTCCTCAGCCTCTCATATATTTTTATACTGGGTTTTTTCCTGTCACTTCCTTTGTAAATTTTAAATTATTTGTTGTTTTTGTTTGTAGACCTGTAAGAAGGGAGGAAATTTTTTTCACTATCAGGGGTTTTAAAAAGCTGGGGGAAAAAAAGAAGGGGGAAAAAAAAGATATCATGTGTTCAATCCCCAGGTTGTTATGGACACCTAAAGCTCTTCCCACCTCTTCTAAGGCTGAAGATTTGAAGGTTTTTCAAAGTGTTCTATTCCTGTCAATTCTCCCATTTAGCTTATTTTCCTTTAGGAACCAATTTTGGAATTTTTTTTTTTTTTGGGGTTAAATTTTTTTTTTAAAAAATTCCTTAAAAAACCCCCTTATTAAAAAACCTTTTTTAAAGGTTTTGGTTTTAAATTTTTTCACAAAGGGGCTTCCTCTTCTAAAAATTCCCCCCTTTTAAAAACAGGAAGA